>NC_134485.1:228155161-228312661 GCF_040206685.1 Ascaphus truei | reverse complement strand
AATATGCTAATATTATGAGCGCTAATATACCGGAACATATTCCGGAAAAAAAAAATATATACTGCATCTGCCCGCGGTTATCAGAGTTGCGCCGCTATGGCTGCATTAGGATAAAGGCGGCTGCAGCTGTATAACATTGCAGGAATGAGGGTACCTGGACATTGAGGGACTGCGAATCAGGTAAGATCCCAGGCGGGATTGCTGCTTTAAATATTGTGAAGCGGGGGTGTCCAGACACTGGTTAAGGGGTGCAGGAAACTAGTCATTCACATCTGGCTTTTTTTTCTAGATCCGACATTTACACAAACACACACACACACACACGTAACAAGGACCAATTGTAGTATAATGTAATACAATACAATACAATACAATAAAGAAACTTATGTCAAAAACAAATGTTCTTACTAAGAATTATTCAATTTATTTTATTTATGTATTTTTTTTAAAGCGGGGCTGGGGGCGGGTCTAGGGGCGGGGTTGGGGCGGGACTAGGTGGCGAATAGATTTTTTGGTTCGGCAGGTAGATTTTTGGGTGATTTGTCAAGCACTATATATATATATAAATATATATATATTAGGAGACACAAAGTATACCGCATCAACACGATTAATAATGCCTGCCCAAAAACTGTCCTAGGTATATGATAAAATATCAAAAGGCAGTGGTGCTCAGGGATAGTTTATGTATAGCACAACAAATAAAGTATCCTTATAATGAAGCACACGGGCATACCAAACTATGATAAATGTAACAAATTTATTAGTATAGGGAAAAAACAGGGGGAGAAATTTATAAAAGGAGGGGGACTCACAACTGACAATACAAATATACCATGAGGTCAAAAAGGATCACCAGTGAATAAAAGGCACTAATCTGTAAAGTAACACATTACTGCAGAGCTGTGTACTAAAGATAGAGATCTGCCTCCTTTTTGTATTTCTCCCCCTGTTTTTATCCCTATACTAATAAATTTGTTACATTTATCATAGTTTGGTATGCCCGTGTGCTTCATTATAAGGATACTTTCTTTGTTGTGCTATATATATATAATATACAATTATAATATATACAATATATATATATATATATACACACACACTTTATAATTATAGTTGATTATCACTGTGGATAACTAAGGCATCTCAATGGGTAATCTAGATAGCTACATTGGCATTAAATAGTAAGCAGTCATACAAAAAAATCATTGACAATATTAAAAAAACCTAAATAACACACTTCATTATCTTAGTGGCTAACCACCACGGTACTAAAGGGGTTAACCCCTCCCGACACCCCCCTGTGTAAACTAACCCCATCACTCACCCACCATATGCCAATAAGAGTCCCCCCCTCCCCACATCAATGTGCAACAGTCCTGCTGGACAAATGTGTCTATTGCCTATTGCAAAGCATAAAAATAAACATTAAACAAAATACAGTATACATTACAATACATAATAAAAACTAAGCCATTAAATCCACTGTTTGGCACTGTGCCTACCTAAGCCCTCAACAATTACCTAGATAGGCATATTGCCATTAAGAAAAATAAAATCTCTGCCAGGATGAAGGCCATCTTCCTCATGTCAGTCGCAGCCGCTGCAAAATCCAATAAAGGGCTGATTCCCAACCATAACCCACCACCCTCACCCCACAAGCAATCCCTGCCCAAAATCCAAGAACAGTAAACCCCCAAAAACACCATGAAAAAACAATCTCTACCTTATGGCACAGAAATCAACAAAAATCCAATCCTGGATGAAGGTTACTGATCCTAAACTTGAAGTAATGCATCCTCTGGTGATAGAAGAGCAGTTTCTGGTGAGGATTTATTTTTTCTTCTTCTTTCTCCACATTTTCTTTTCTTCTTACAGATGTTGACTCATCATCCACTTCCTGTCAAATTAGACATAACAAGCCTTACATCACCTTTGACAGTCACATAGTAGATCCACCAATCCTATTGAATTGGCTGTGTGTTTTTGCTGTACTATTAAAGCTTAAAAATAAAAAATATATAATAATTTTATTATAGTTCTTGCCTTAACCTGCTGGGATTGATTGAATTTTCAGCAAAGTGGGCTCTTGTCCTCATTCTGCACATGTTATTGCTGTGATTTGTATTATAGCATCTTGATATATACAGATTTAGTAAGATTTACTCTTGTCGTAGATGCTGCAAGATGTGGTGTGATTCCTGCGTGAACATATTGCTTTCCACACAGGAACGCAGTCATGCTGCACCTCGTCTGCGGCTCGGCTACAGTCAGCCGGAAAAATTATTTACGTGATTATTTGTTATTTTAGTTCATTACATGGCTGGCAGGTGGCACACTGAATATCTTTGTTTTCTTGCAACAAGTATCTGTGCCCTTGAATGCTACAGTACTGTACAGTTGGAAATCCACAGTTTTCTCAATACAAGATACAATGTAGACGTGGAATGTTTCTCTGGACTGGTGTCAGCCCACAGAAGAATCGGAGCTCAATGAAAAAACATATGAATATATATATTTTGTTGCTGAAGATCCTTCTTAGAAAAATACATGAATAATATCATTAACACATATGTGTATTGCCACTCCTCACATCCCCTATTGAATAATAACGTATGTAATAGCAGTAATAAGTTCAAAAAAGCAACTGGCTAATCTTTTTAGCACCATCAAGTTGCATACATAGTACTGACGGTTAACCGCTTGAGAAGGCTAAGGGGAGGAGGAGGGAAAAAGCAGTATCAGCCACGCAGCTCCAGACTGTATTCACAGCTGTTAGAGGGAAGTAAGGTAAGCACTGTTATCCTCTCCAATGGGCTATCAGGTATTCCAAGGTATGGTTCCGTCTGCATCCGCTGCAGTGCTGTATGAGCGACGTCGTGGTGCCTGGAACTGCCGGTAGGATCAGCTGGATACCACGTAGCCTTGCTTGCACATAAACTCACTGCACCATTAGCGATGAGCAGGAGATTGAGAATGATTCAGGTGATCTCCAGCACAGCGTGCATCCATGCGCATGCTCATTAGGTAAAGAATCCAATTAGGAAAAAACCGGAGCACAGCTTGCCAAAAAATGAACTGGTAGAAGCAGGAACCAAAATCAAATGTTTATTGAGTTAAAAACATATACATGAAAGTCCTGGCAGATCCTCCAGAGGATTCTTTACCTACAATGTAGACGTGTTTCGCTTTGAAGACTGCCTTGATGGGCTATTATGTCTGCAACTGAACATCTCACAACACCACGCGGCATTACGCAACATTTACCCAGGTAAATGTTCGAATAACGGCCGCTGCATCTGTATGCAGATGACACAATCTTATATTCACACAGCCCTAGCTCTCCGACCTTGAACACATACTTCAAGCTGACTTTTTGAAACTTCAACATTGGATTTCCCAAAACAACCTTTTTTTAAACACTGACAAAACTGTAACAATGGTATTTGGGACCAAGACTACATTTTTTAAGCTTCCAATGACTGAGCTACTGATTAGAACCAACGCTAACACCACCCTGACACCTGTTACTAGTTTTAAATACTTGGGCATATGGTTTGACTCCCATTTAACATTTGGTATGCACATTGATACCCTGACATCCAAAACCTATGCCAAACTAGGTGTACTTTACAGGAACAAATCCTCCCTAAATCTGCTGGTCAGAAAGCATATCGCACAGCAGATGATAATGCCAATTATTAATTATGGGGACATAGTATACGGCTCAGAAACCCAAACCCACCTTAGCAAACGTGATATCCTCTACATCTCAATATGCCGTTTTTTTCTCCAATGCAACTACAACACACATTACTGCGAAATGCTCAAAGAACTAGATTTGTCATCACTTGAGTCTAGGCACATAGTTCATCTTTCCTATCTCACCTTCAAATTCTTCCTGGGCAAGCTACCCATCTATCTGAACAAGCTCCTCACCCCTACCACATGCAGCACTTATCATCTGAGATCTGTCACCACAAGACTGTTCATGGTCCCAAGGTTCAGCAAAGTATCTGGCCACTCCTCCTCTTACAGTGCACCCCAAAATTGGAACAATCTACTTGAGACTCCTACAGCCACCCCAGTCTGTCTGTAGAGATGCGCAGTAAGAGGGCTGAATCAGTCACTCTAACTGCGCGCCTCTCACAGGCAATCATGGGGGGGTTTATTTAATTTTAAGCATAACAGTAATGTAGCAGGGGGTCTACGTAGCTGAACCGCATTGATTTCAGGTCCGGGAACCCCCTACTTCTTTAAATACAGGTCCCGTTATGGGGTGCCAGTATCTCCTATGCATGGAAATGTCTCGCGTCACATGATCGGGAACCAATGCGGTTCTGCTCCAGAGACCCCCTGCTCTTCTACACTAGACATACATTTTAATTAAAATGTGTAGTAAGCACCAATACATAACACACACCCTGCGCCCCCACATAAAATCAATATTTATGTTTATAGACACAGGATTAATACTACAGGCAAGCAAGGGTCCCCGGGGTGGTCCCCATGAGTGTCTACGGGCCCCACATGTCACCCCTGGGTCCCATGGGTGTCTGGGGGCTCTCAGGGGGTCCCGACTAGGCTCGGTGGGCCTCCAGGTGGTCCACATGATGTGTCCGTGGGCCCCATAAACGTCCACGGGTGGTCCCTGGGGGTGTCTGGGGGCCCTCAGGTGGTTCCCAGGAGTTTACCACAGCTATGTGCACCCAGTTACTCCCCGCAGGTGTCTGTGGGTCCTCAGGTGGCCCCGTGGTCATCTGTGAGACCTCATGTGGTCCCTGCGAGTGTCTGGGGACCCTTGTGTGGCTCCCACGAGTGTCTGGGGGCCATCTGGTGGTCCCCGAAAGTCTATGGGGCCCCCACAGATGTGGGGTCCCCGGTTCTTCCCCGCAGGTGTCTGTGGGTCCTCAGGTGGTCTCTGTGGGCATCCATGGGAGCTTCAGGTGGTCCTTGTGGGTGTCTGGGGGCCCTCAGGTTTTTCCCATGGGTGTGTGGGGACCTAGGGTGGTCCCCGCAGGTCCCTGGGCCCCCACAGCTGTGGGGCCCCTGGTTCTTCCCCACAGGTATCTGTGGGTCCTCAGGTGGTCCTCGTGGGTCCCCACTGGCCTGTGGTACCATTCCCATATTTAAAAAAATAAACATGGCCTACAAACAGACAAATAAATAAATTCAAACAATATCTGAAATAACCATAAAACGCATTAGCTAACATAAAACAACATGTTGTCTCGTCGTCTTCTTGGGCTCAAATGAGGCGCCACGGCCTAAATAGGGCTTGTGACGTCACATTTAGCCTCAAAATGGTTAACAGCCACCTGATTGGCTGTTCAAACCATGTTCCGACTTTAATTTTTTTTTTTACATGACGTCACTTAAAGAGAATGATGCCAGCCAATCCGAGGGGTGGTAATCGAGAAAATATTCTCAACAAACAAGAAATGTATTGGATACATACTTTAAATACTCTCCATCCCTTTGATATTAACCTAGATTGGGAACTCAAACACTTTCTTATAGATTGAGATGTCTGAGGTTAATATACAGCACTATATATTCTTATTATTTATTTAGTATGTTTCATGTTTACAATATTATATCTACATATATTTCCTTTGTTATATGCTATAAAGGTATATGTATTTATTGCTGTTTGAGTTGAGTCTAGTTCTGCTTATCATGTCTTCTCATTATTATATTATATTATTTATATACTTTTTTAGTATCCCATGGTGTTTATATTATATTATTATTAGATTTTCATAGTTTATATTTAAGCTTTGTATGGTCAATATTATTAGATGGATATTGTTTTTAATTATGTTTTAATCTTTTTTATTCTTTGCTTTTCTCTCTCTTTTCTCTTTTTTCTTTTTTTATTAAAAATTTGTTGTTTTTCATTTTTTTCATTTTTTATGTATTTGAATTGTGTTTTGCTTTCACGTGTTTTTTACCAATCGGTCTCTCCATTTAGCATGATCTACCCAAGTTCATACTTACTTCATGATTAGTGCTTCTATTCAGCAGCTGTACTAATTATTTTTAGTCCAATGGGAGATCATCATTGCCTATTTAGAGCCACCCCTTGGTATTGGAATCTATTTCTTTGATAAAGTCCCTTCACGGGATGAAACGCGTTATAGGTATTTTCAAGTCCATGTTTTTGTTTCAATAAAGTTTTTTTTAAATTAATCATGCTTGGTTGAGTTCACGGAGGCTAGCAGTGACCGCTAGGATCCTTCTTTCCACTTTCCTGTTACCCTGATCGCTGGAGCACGCAGGACACCATCGCAGCAGGAGATTCAGCTTTTCATCAGCTATACGGCAGATCTCACAGACAGCCAGCTGAAGCCTACAGTACTTCGTTTGACACGGGAGCTCGGTAAGGGCAGCAGTCTCTTATTTATTTGGGTCATTACTCGGCAGCATGTAGAAGTATGTGTAGCCTTGTTCTTTCCATCAGTCACTGCTGTCTAGCCCCCACCCCGGTTTAGTCTATATACGAGTGCTTATTTACTTTATTATCCATTTATTATTGCTGCAGTGTTGTGTCCACCTTCGTTTCCACTTCACAGGATTTCAAGGGACTGACTGTTTTATAGCAAGTTTGGAGCATCTGGATATTCTCCTTTCTTGACAAGTTTTAGAATACTCGTCGGTGCACCTGTATCAAACCTGCATACTGCATTTACCTCTTGCCGGTCCACGTAAAACCTCACCTTTACATCTGGTTTAGGGACCATGACTTTTGGACTGCACCATTCACAGCATGATTCCTTGATCACGCCCAGATTTCTTGTACCTCCTTCTCTACCAGAGTTTTACAGAGCTTTCAGGCAACCTGTAAGGGCAGTGCTGAACTTTTACACCTGGATCTGTCTCTATCATATGCAAAACTAAATTTGTCCGCCATGGGATATCATAGAAAACATCCATTAATTGTTTAAACACCTCTAACAAGACCTCTCTCTGTTCAGATATTATCTGAGTTCCCATAGGGATTTGGTTGCCATCAATGGGGCTCCCCTGTTGAGGCTGAGGACCAAGATACTGTTCCCCTTCAACAGGCTGGATGAACCGAGATCTCCGCACCTTCCAGGGTTTCAGTAAGTTTGTTTACCCTTCCTGCACCCCTTTTGAGAGATTTTGTAATCCACATTCCCCGAATGGTGGAGTACTTCTAAAGGGCCCTGTCATTTTGCTAGAAGTTTACTCTCACAAGTAGGTTAAAACAACATCTCTTGGTTGCAAGATTGAAACACCCTCATCTGAGCATTTTGGTTATAATGTCTCTCCAGACTACTGTATCTTGAGCACATCAGAGATTTTCCCTTGCAAAAAGGCCAACAAAGTCTAGGCGGTTCCTATGGTCTAAAACATATTTTAGGGTATTCTTAGAAGGGGACTGCTGTTCCTCCCATGACTTCTTTAGGAGAACTAGGATACCCCGGTGATGACTACCATATAGGAGCTTAAATGGAAAGAACCTTATGAAAGCCTGGGGGACTTGCCACAATTCAAACAGCAGAAGTGGGAGAAGTTCTTCCCAAGCTCTTTTGGGTTTCTACAAATGTCCTTAACATACTCTCCAGTGTTTATAGTTCATCCGTTTGTGGATGGTAGACCGATGTCAAAACTGACAACCCCTAATAACTTTAAGACATCCTGCATCATTTTAGCCGTAAAATTCATGCCTTGGTCTGCTAACATTACCTGGGGAAGTACGACAAATGAGAACAACTCCAACAACTTGTTTGCTAACTGCTTAACAGTTTCTGTCCTCTTGGGGAACACCCAGGGTATCTTTTGGCATAGTCGACTATCACATGAATAAATCTGTGTCCCTTTTGCAGAGGTTTCTAGAGATCCTACCAGGTCTACGTCAATACTCTCTAAGGGATCTGAGACCAAGAGTAGAGGAAGGGGCAGTTTTTGTCCTTTCTGGCTGGTTAGCTAGCACTCAGTACATGCCTAACTTATTTTGGCAATATGATTATGCTTCCCTGGCCAATAGAACCAGGAAGAAATATTGGCCCTGAATCTGCCTCTACCAAGGTGACAACCTCAAGGGACAGTATGGGCTAAACTGAACACAGCTATAACAAACATCTTAAGGACCAAGGTTTGCCTGGTGACACCCCCTGTTTGTGTATGCTTGTTAACCCTATACGGAATATCATTCAACAGTTCAACAGTTCAAAAGGAGGAACATCATTACAGTACACCTTGTGCATTCAATATATGGTCATCAATTTTACCCACCTTTGCATCCTGTCTAGCAAGGACCGGGCCCTGATGTGAATTGTCCTCTTCCTATGTATTAATGATTAGACATTACATTTGAATACATTCTTTCAATATACACTTCATATAGGGGTACATGCATTGTATAGAGCCATTAACACTCTGCCAACCCTCTACCAATCTATTCTTGTTTAGCAATATTGTATGTTTGAATAAACCATACTGATCGATCAAACACTCCATATTCTTCCTGCCTGCCTGTTCATAGCAAAATATAACATTTGAATAAAGCAAACAGAGCTAGTGTATTAAAACAGATCACTTACAGATCTAGGGGCTTATTCTCTATACTTCAATAAGTGACTTAAATCACTATACATGCCCTTATAGTGTGAATCAATTCATTGGCACAGCGGTACACCATGCCCATAATATGAGCATGGTTTGCCACTATTGCAGTCACTAGGCAACCTTAAAAAAAACAAGCACCAAAAATATACTACATTACAATTAAATAAAAACAGGCCTTTGGGAAAAAAATGCATTGTTTGTCACTGTGCATTTCCATACCCTGAATGTAAAGGTCCTATCTAGTTACAGACCCTTCAAAATGTTGCACATTTAAATACTGTAGGTACCACTGTAGTTTCTCTATTCATGCTGGGTGAAGCTACATCAAAGCAGTTTCAGAGGAAGTCTCCTAACCTATGTAGCTTACCCCACACAAAAGTTTTATTTTTAATAAGTACAACTGTTTTTACAGGACACAAAACATGTAGTGTTCCTGCTAAAAATGTATAGTTGGAGGGTACTGTATGTACCTATATACAGTACCTACAACTACTCACATATACTTCATGGGATACCTGCTGTTAACACACCTAAGATACTGTAGCTGGGAAATAAGCTAATTTAAATTTCTCTCTTGCAAAATATGTATTTAATAGTCTAATAGATTGAATAGTCTAATAGATCTTAGTGAACATGGGCCTACTGACTACTATTAGTGATTTATTTCTGTCATTTAAAATAAAACATCTATACAGTGTGACTTGTTATTATGGCTGCATTATAGAAGAAACAAGATGTAAAACTAACATACTCAATATAGCATGTTAGTACTTTCTAGAATGGATTAATTTTACACAACCATTATACTGTAGATAAATTTAATATATTGTGAACTAAACCTCTGAGTACCAATGAGTTGCTTCTTAATTGAAAAAAAGTGAATCTATTTTCAAAGGAAGCTAGTTAGGTTATACACAGAATGCACGACAAACATTAGTCATGAACTGCCTCAACTCTTTTGACAATCTGATGAGTGGGAAGGTGAAAGTAAAATAAATATCGTGAAAAAAACAACTGTTCTTGTCACTTCAAAGTCTGCAAGATCGCTACTTTAAAAGTAAATCAAGACTATCAAAACACAAGGGGGCTATGCACTAAGCAGCGCATTTTTGCGGCGGATTGGAAATTTTTTGCTCAGCCGTTAAAAAGTTAAGCCAAAGGCGGGATTCACTAACAAGTTCAGCACGTTTTTGTCCGGCCGAGCAAAAATATGCCTGATCGGCCCGAGCTTCCCCCTCCATGATTCATGATTGTGAGAGTGCCAAGGACAGATATTCATTTGTCTATCAAACTTAGAAATAAACATATAAAGTTTCATATCCACATGTGAATTTTAATTATACAGACACAGCAGTGAAGATGAAGTTCTTCTATACAAATAAAGTTATGAGCGGATTTCTATATCCAGGCATCTTTTAATGCAAAAGAAAGGTTTTTTTTCCCCCTCCTCTAGCCATAAAAGTGTTGCTGGAGATTGATGAGTGGGGAGTGGTAGGGGGGGGTGTTAAGGACACACTCAGAACGTGAGTTTATGCTATGCTCATGTAGAAAGTTTTTAGGATATATACCCTGCAATTGAGATATGAAATCCGACTTTCAACTAGGGGAGTGTCCATGTTGTAACATATGATATCTCATAATTTCATCTCAAGACCATTTGAGACCCTAATGTGTGTGGTAATGTATGCTATGGACTTCTGGTTTTTTTTACCCTTTTATTTGATTAATTGCCTGAATATACTGTATTGTATGGTTTGTAATAATCTATTATTGTAATGTAAGGACTGTACTACTTTAGTATATAAAATTTAAAATGTTATTAGTTTTGTCTAGTTGAACTTTGTACATTTTGAAGAGAGTGATTACCAGGGCTTGACAAATTAGCCAAAAAGCTACTCACCCAACAACAAAAAAATCTACTCGCCACCTAGCCCCGCTCCTTGCCCCACTCTTTGCCCTGCCCCCACTTTTAAAAGATGGAAGTGTGTGTAAATGTCAGAAGACCTCACTAATCTAGAAAAAAAAGCCAGATGTGAATGACTAGTTTCCTGAACCTGTTAACCAGTGTCTTGATGCCCCCCTTCACAATTTCTTAAGCATCAATCCAGCCTGAGATCTTACCTGATATCCAGTCCTTCAATGTCCAGGAACCTTCACTCCCTCAATGTTATATATTGGAGGGGAGGTGTTACCTACCTGTCTGGGTTAGGGGGGATTCCGATGTCTCCCGTGTGAAGCTAGAGAGTCAGATCTGGAAGTATAGGTTATTTTGGTGTATCTATAGAGCAGTTGAGATATAGATGCAGCGGCCATTATTCGAACACTTCACTTGGTGTATACCTCGGAATACCCATGTCATGGCGCTCAATTTCTTTCAACCGTACCGCCTTAAGACGCGTGTTGACTCGGGTTTTCATCGGGTTCAGAAAATTGCATTTTAGCGTTGTCTGCAATACCTTCGAGAAACTCAAATTAGCAATCGCGAGTTGTTGTCTTAAAAATCTCATAGCAATTTAACCTCCTGTCTTTTATTGCCGCACAGTTCTGCAAGTGGATGGGTGTAATTTTAATTTGAAGATTAACGTTACGAGTTCATACTGTATAGTGTACATGGGAAAGAAGTCCTTTCTGAGGCTCCATAGCCATACACAGATTAAAAATATGGGAATACATAACAAAAGTATTTTGTACAAATAAAGTGTTGCATTTGTACAGGATAAAAAAGGGAAAATGAGTAATACAAAAATACGTCGCTTCTTCTTCCGAATGTAAAAAAAAATTACGCTCATGTGTGTACAGTATGTTTAATTGAAACCTTGTTGAAACGCATATGAGTGTCATCACATTTAGGCGCATGCGTATGTGTCTCATTGGAACCTTGTTGAAAAGCAAATATTGTGTCATCACATTTTGGCGCATGCGTGTATGTCTCATTGGAACCTTGTTGAAACGCATATGAGTGTCATCACATTTAGGCGCATGCGTGTATGTGAATTTCCTGTCTGAAAAACATAAAATTAAAAGAGACATCGCTTTTTTTCTCGACACAGGCTTAACAATTTTTGCCATTCTTACAATCAATCACTAGCAATTCTACATAATGTATACTGTACTTTATGAGATGGGTGGCATACTGTAATTTTTATTTTGGGGTTGGGGGGTTGAAAACATTCTGATGAGCTGTTCAAAAGATTTCTTTGAACTAATAATCCTGCATACACCCGGGTTGGCTGGCAAAGCTGCTGTAAACTGGAGTAGTAGCACATACCCCCCACCCCCCACACAAACACTCAAAGCCAAAAGTATTTCAACTTCTTATCGACACCTCCACCAGGGCTTATGTTGGGGGGTTCAAATGATTCCCATGAATTTAAAGAAGGAAAATTTCATTTGTACAAGATAATCATGGAAACATGAATAATACAAAAATACAGTAGGTCGCCTCTTCTTCCAAATGTACAATCTTGTCTTTATCGTCTTTGTAATGGCTGCATTGCATTCTGTAGTTCTTTTGTCATTGAGAGAGGGGGGATTTGGGTAAATTACTGACTGGAACTATAGTATACACACAGTACAATACTTTTGCACATATCCCCCTTCCTGTAGTGCTGCAGCTGTGAAAAGAAAAGAAACAATTAGTGCATTAAAGTGTATTAAAGGCATTGAGTATTTCACACTATTGGACTATAACGACTGTATAACCTATAACTACTGTATAACCTGTACTGTAACTATATACTGTATAACTATAACTATAGGTTAGACAGCACACACATGTCTAATGCAAATGTACTATACAGTGTATATCCTGTACTATATATATATATATATATACGTATATATTTTAGTGCCATACTTACCTGTATCATACTTCCTGTACCTGTACTTACCTTACTACAGTATAGTACTGTACTACATTCCAGTGGCCTGCCCATTACGCTGTAAAAGAACGGGCAACACGCTAGCAATATGATCGATATATTTATTGCATCTTTGTACAGTGAGTATGTTGTTCCAGAAACTCATTATTCCTTTTGCTAATTCAATCTTTTTGGACGGTTTCACAACTTTTCTGAAATGATCCTTCATCTCATGCCGTACCAATTCGATGGGATTAAAATATGGTGATCTGGAATTGGAGGGGGGAAGAAAGGTGAATTAATTAAAGAGATATAAACAGTGTAAAACTATGAGAAACCATTACTGTACAGTACATTGGAGAACTTACTCTGATGGCATCTTTACCCAGTTGTTACTGCTTGCAAGAATATGGGAATTAGAGGCAGTGTGTTTCAGGTCATTGACCTGGAAGAAACAGTGACCAGATGGGACATCATACCTAATGTATTCTACACTCTCGGGGACTATTTTCTTTTTGAAAAATATTTTACCCATGATTCCTGGAACAAGAAAAGAAAAAAGAAATGTACCAAATACTGTACACTACAGTTGTACAGTGCATAAGGCCGCAGCATGTAACTTTGTGCATTATTTTACCCTCAAAGATGACGATGCATCCTGGTCCACGTCTAAAGATCGCACCCCACACATGCATCTTCACTGGGTGCTTGGGACGCGACTTCAGAGAAAGGCATCCTTTTTTGTGGAATGCAAAAGTGGCAAATCTCTCAAGAGCTTTGTATCGTCAGTAAAGATGACATCCTGAAAAGTCTCACATCCATGCCCATGCCTGGTCCACTCTTTTGATCTTGTTGGCGTCCCTTATCACAGATACGCTCTGTAATGACAAGGAATAATTTTACAGGTACAGTAAACCCACACTTTTACCTACAGTACTGTCCAGTACTTACCTTACACATAGATATTTCCATCCCAATTTACATCTCATCTGCCTGATGCTGGTCTCTGTTATATTGTCTGGGGGAAAAAAATGATGCTATTAATTCCGGTATCGCGTAATTGGGATTAATACAGCAGCAGTTCAAGCAGTATCCTACAGTACATGTGCGTCTGTACGATGAGAACAAACTTCTGATAGGCTCTGGCTCTTGAGCCCCGCCCTCTCCCTAGCTGTCCACCAAATGTATCTAGTGTAGTAACTGCTCAGTCAATCATATTGCAAGACTACATTTTCAATAATTGTGCAAGAATTTAATTAAATAAAATAACCCTGAGCAAAGTGATTGATTACAGGAGAACGGACCGATCTGCAGCTTACTGTAGCTAATCACTTGTCAGTGTGCATATTGTATTGATGCACATAATGTATTGTTTTTAAAAAAAAATAATATATTTTTTTTTACGGCAGCTTGAACTGCAGCTTTAAACTTAATACTGTACTGTACATTATATTTACCTTCATTATATACTTTGCCAAATGGGTGGAGATGAGCCACTGTCACTCCTGTAGTCTGCATTATAGTTGACAGGTGATAGCTGGCCTGCTACACCTGTACAGTAGATGATAGCTGATGAAGCTGGAAATCTTTTTGGTACACACAAGCTTGCTGGTACCTGTACGTGTAATCAGGCTCAGGCTGGAAATTTTGGCAGGTATTCAGGCGGGGAAAGGTAGCAAGGATTGCCGTTCACCAGGTTTTCACTGATGGTTGGACCGTTATTGTAAGCCGGTGCTGGCGCTGTTGCCAGTGCTGGCACATTGCTGGATTGGGATTGACAAATCTTGTATGGGTTAAAACCCACTTTTCTTCTTTTGAGATTGCCATGATCAAACGTACTGTGAAATTCTGGCATGACACCCCAATACCTGCAAATCTCTATGGCAGGAGGGGCAATACGAAAAAAACACTGATGTTACTTAAGGTTTTTCTTATCGCACGCTTCCACCCATGAACGTCAGGTGAAAACTTGTAAAAATCGTAGTTCGATATTAAATATTCATATATTTCAGATACAGTCGCCATCTTTTCTGCTGCAGCATTAATCACTGAATATATTAAAAACGCATAACTACAGTCAGGTTTTTTATACGTCTGTGGTGCAGCTAAAATGTCCACTCTGCAATTGAGCGGGGAAAGAATGTTAATAAAAAGGCACACATTGAGTATTTTAATGGTTTTTATTAAGAACGCTTAATTTTATAATGTCTTCGAAAAAACAAGGTCAATTCACAATGGGCCACTGTAAGTATGTACACCAGTATCTGTTTTAAACACCTGCCCCCTTACAAAGTAGCAAAGCAATGTTGCAAATACACATTCCATTTCAATCCAATTCATTAATTGCATACATTTCTGCTACCTGGCGGATACGCAAAGAATAGCACCCAAATTATAATTAATTAACTCTGCCACATGGCGGATACGAGAGGAATTGCATCCAAAGAAACAATAAACCATTAAATTAAACAGATCTACCGCTTCCGGTTGCCCGGTGCCGGATTGCGCGAACGTGGCATGACTAGTGATAAAATTGAAAAATACCGAATGGAATACAGGGATTGATGAATCTTATATGGATTAAACCTGACTTTTCTCCTTTTGAAGTTGCCATGATCAAACATACTGTAAAAATCTGGGACCACACCCCAATACCCTCTTGTATCTCCGGCAGGAAGGGCAATGCGAAAAACAGACTGATCTGTATTTAAGGTTTTTCTTATCGAACGCTTCCACCCACGAAAGTCAGGTGAAAATTTGTAAAAATCTGTAATGCCTGTATGCCCGCAGACCTGGCCAGTCCCCAGTACTGAGGTGGGTAAGGGTATAACACGCACCCACAGCAGTGAGGGCATGCCCGGAGTGTGGTAAGCTGCATTGCCGGGTCTGATGGAAAAAAGGTTAATGTGATACTTGCTGAGCTCGGGGTGCCAGAGGTACGGAGATCCAGATCCAAGAGCCGTTGGTCAGGGGCAGGAGAAAGCAGCGTAGTGAGGTCCAAAGCAGAGTCCATGGGGTAGCGAGGTACACATAGTCAAACAAAGCCGAGATCAATCCAAAGGTATCCAAACAGGGGCAGGGACAGGAGCAAGAGCTGTAACAGATAACAGAGCTTGGCATAGACACTGCACGCAGGAGTCACAGAGAAGCTATGCAGAGCAAGGAAGGAGAGGGCAGACAGGGGTTATAAGGGAAGGAGGACCAATGGAAGCAAGGGGTGGAGCGGAGGCCTGTCTGTGTGATTGCAGGGATAGGTCCAGGTAAGCAGGGGATGAGACAGGGGCACAGTAAGGTAATAGCTCACAGCCGCTGGGGGGTGGAGCCAGCAGTGCGTGAGGGCTGGTAAGATGATCGGGTGCACGCGCCCTCTGTAAAGGTACCGTGCGCGTGCCCCAACTGCGTGCACGTGCATGTGGCGTGCCGCAGAGGAACGGCTCGGCGAGGAGGAACAGGTGAGAGACAGAGGGAGCGGGGAGCCAGGCCAGAGCCGCCGTGGAGCCTGTGGTGACAGGGACCCGCAGAGAGGTGCATGTCCTCCGATCCGTTATAATACCCCCCCCCCTGAGGATCGGACTCCGGACGATCCTCCCAAGGTTTGTGAAGAAATTTCCGATGAAATTGCTTGAGAAGAGCTGGAGCGTGAATATGATGGCAGGGTAACCAGGAGCGTTCCTCTGGACCATATCCCTTCCAGTGAACGAGAAACTGATGTCTGCCCCTGGACCAGTGTGAACCGATAATGGAATGGACTTTGAATTCCTGTTGTCCTTGTATTACGACAGGATTGGGTCTCTGAGGACGATCCGGGAAATGTACATTTTGAACAAAGGGTTTCAGAAGGGACATGTGAAAGACAGAGGGTATCTTCATGGTGGGAGGGAGCAAAAGTCGATATGCTACGGGGTTGATCCGTTCGAGGACCTTGAAGGGACCCAAGAATCTACAGTGGCAGCCGACCTGAGTCTAAATCGGCTAGATCCGCGGCTCTCAGATTATCTCGGTCAGGTGCGTCTTTTTTTTTTTTGTCCGGAGTGAATTGCGTTATTTTAGCGCTCGTGATATTAGCATTTTATTCTCGCTGTCTGCAATACTGCAATGCCGTGTAAAAACTCAGGGGGGCGTTTGCGAGCTGTTGTCTTGGAAGTCTAATAACTTCGCGGTTCAACCTACGTCAGTACACTGTCTGTGTGTGCGCGTGCAGTAATTGTAAATTTGCATATTTAAAGTATACATGCATTTGCAGTGCTGTACTGTACAGTATGTCTCATTTGAAAATTGTTGCAACGCATAGGCGTGTACAGTACTGTAACAGTGTCACATTTCGGCATATACAGCGCTCTCCCCTCACTCAGGATAATTAACTGCACTGCAGGGTATTTCAACTTCTTATCTTCTCTACAATGCAGTACATCTCTCCAACACCATTTCTTTGAATGTGTGTCTGGTTTCAATCACATTCCTGCTTCACAGTGATTACTGCGCATGCGCCAGTAACTTCGCCCACCACTGCTGCTAATTTTTTTTTTTTTTCTCCACAAGCCTCCAAAAACCATCTTGATACTGTATTACAATATTCAATCTGTGCTGTAGCTTTTGACTGCGACCCTGTGCGTTTTACTGCCCATGGTTGATTTGTGTCCCTAGCCGAGCTAAAAAGCCTCGCTGCGCCTGCGTGTAGTCCTCTTGAGATGGGAGCTAGCTGATTACTGCGCATGACTCACCAAACCCCCCCTCTCCACAGAGTCATTCATTTTCTGAAGCTAGTCATTGTGTTTTTAATCCGTCCATAGCCGAGCTAAAAAGCCTCACTGCGCCTGCGTGTAATCCTCTTTTTATTTTATCAGGAACCAAAAAATACAAATATAAAAATAATCATGAATAAAACATAATGCAGTCTTTATTAAGTTCTTCTGGCAGATTGAAATTGGATAAACATTTATAAAACATTTATAAAACATGGATAAACATGAATAAAGCACATTTATAATAATATTATTTAATAATATATCTTTAATTATTTATAATATATATATATAGTAATATAATGTTTTCCGTCTTTATCTTCTTCCTCATTCTGTGTACAGTACAGTAGTTCATTGAGAGAGGAGAGGTTTTGTGTACATCATTACTGCTGTTTATATACTGTACACTTGACAAACAGATTAGACTGTACACAACGCCCACCCTCTCCCCCAGTCCATCCTTTTTTCCTGAAAAGACAAGAAAACAAAAAATTAGTGCAGTTATGTGCGTACTGTATTATGGCATTGTGTGATGTGTAGTACTACTGTAGATGGCTGGTGCTGCTTTCTCTGGAAAGAAAAACATTGAGCAGTTAGGCGCATACTGTATTATGGAATTGTGTACTGTATAGCTACTCCACATTAGACTACAGTTAAATACTACTGTACTGTATGTAACCAGATGGCTGGTGCTGCTCTCTGTGGAAAGAAAAAAATTGAGCAGTTACTGTACTGTAGGTGCATACTCTATTATGGCATTATGGCATTGTGTATGCAGTTAGTACTGTCAAACTAGTCTATACTGGAACTACTGTATACTCTATTAGGAAAGAAAAAAATCTTTGCATACTTACCTGTATCATACTGTACTTACAATACTACAGTACAGTACTACTTTCCTGATGCTTGCCCATTACGCGCGATCACAATGGGCAACACAGTGGCAATATGGTCAATATATTTATTGCAGCGTTCCACGGTGAGTACATCGTTCCAAAAACTCAGTATGCCTTTTGCCAACTCATCCTTTTTGGAGTGTTTCACCACTTTACGGATATGGTCCTTCATCTGATGCCAGACCATTTCGATTGGATTGAAGTCTGGCGATCTGTCATTGGAAAAAAAGGACAATTAGTTTAGGAGATACAGTACACAGTAAAAACAGTGGGAAAAATATGAGACACGGTTACCGCACTTACTCCGCTGGCGTCTTCACCCAGTTGATACCGCGCTCAAGGATATGCGCTGTTGACGCGGTATGCTTCGGATCGTTGTCCTGGTAAAAATGGTGACCATTGGGGAACTCGCGTGTGATGTATTCCACTATCTCAGGCACAATTTTGTCTTGGAAGAAAGCTTTATTCATGATTCCTATAACAAGAAAAGAAAAGTGCTCAAAAACTACACAATAGTACAGTACAGTGCATAAGGCTACACTAGTACAGTACAGTGCATAAGGCTACATTATATTTGATATATTTTACCTTTAAAGGTGACAATGCATCCTGGTCCACACCTAGAGATGGCACCCCACACATGCATCTTCACGGATTGTTTTGGCCGTGGCTTCATACTGCACCGACACACTTTATTCGAGCAAATACCCAGTATGTACCTGGCAGATACCTGGAATGCGCCGCTCCTCACCTCTGACAAGCCCCGTTGTGTTTGCCTTCC
Organism: Ascaphus truei; assembly: GCF_040206685.1. Lineage (NCBI taxonomy): Eukaryota > Metazoa > Chordata > Amphibia > Anura > Ascaphidae > Ascaphus > Ascaphus truei. The sequence continues at coordinate 228,293,787 of NC_134485.1, read as the reverse complement.
CAGCCTGGGTTCATGCCTGGCTGACGGGCGGCTGATCTGTTAAATGATAATGATTAGGATTTAATAGGCTGCAATGCTTCGCGTGTCTACCAGATGGCATAAATTCATGAATTGTAATGCAGTATATATATATACTGTGCAGTATTGCAGCCAGCGGGAATAAAATGCTTCAATCCCTGCCTGGAAAATACCTCAATGCACTCGGGCAGAAAACAGTCACAAACCTCAATACACCCGGGTATACCCGAATTCGTGGGACTAGCCGAGCTCGAATAAAGTGTGTCGCCAGTGTAGATATGCGACCTTTTTTTTGGAATGCAAATCTCTCCAGCGATACAGTAGACTCGTCAGTGAAGATGCAATCCTGGAAAGTTTCCCCACTGTCGATCCATGCCTGGGCCTGGACCACTCTTTTGATTTTGTTTATGTCCCTTATCATGGGGTACGCTCTGTAATGACAAGAAATAAATAATTTTAGCGGTACAGCACAGTTTACTAAACAACACTTTTACCTCCTGTACTGTCCAGTACTAACCTCACACGTCCATATTTCCATCCAATTCTGCGTCTCATCTTCTTTATGCTGGTCTCGGATACAGTGAGATTGTGATTTTCTTGCAGAGTGTATTTGACCCTTAATGCACTCTTCTCATCATTCTCCTCACTTATTTTGACGACCAGAAGAGTTGTCTCCCTACAATGTAAAGAAAAACAATCCGGTAAGTTACAGTGCAGTAGGCCACAAGCACAGCACATCATTTGGTGTAAAAATAGTATACAATGAGATTTTGTTCTATTAATATGCAGCAATATAAAAAATATATATACTGTTGTAATATAAATATACCGAAATAACTAAAATATTAGATACAGTAGATCTACAGTACACAATATATTGTTCTATTAATATGCAGCAATATAAAAAATATATATACTGTTGTAATATAAATATACCGAAATAACTAAAATATTAGATAAAGTAGATCTACTGCACAGTACACTAGTAGATCTACAGTACAATATTTTTTATATAAATAAAAAAATTAAGTTATATAAATATACTTACGCGTTAGTTACCCTTAGTGCCCTTTTGCGTTCTCTTTTTTTTCCGTGTGCATGATAGCTTACGGTGGTTGCTTGCACAACGATGCCAGAAGTAGCTAACCAGCGTTGGATAGCAGCAATTCGGTGTCCGCTCTTGTACATCTCCTTAATTCGCATGCTGAGCTCCTTGGAAATCTTTTTAACAGGCATTGCTGCGAGTAGAAAGAAATACAAACACAAGAATGTATATTCGATGTTTAGTCGATGTGTATTCAATGTGCAGTGAATCCACAAAATGGATGGAGTATTTATACGTTAATGACTCACATTTGAGTACGCCCACTTTCAACACCTGTACCTGGTCGCCATGCATAAAAGGTTACACACTTTGCATAGCCCACCACTCGGTGATCTTTATCTGAACTTGCCCTTGTCCAGATACTGCATTGTGCCATCTGCTTCCACGGAGCAACTCCGATTCTACGGACGCAGGAACCCACTCGCCTCTGCCGTGCCTGTCAAGCAGAAAAAGCGAAAGGTGGTTGCCGTTTCCACGCCAAGGCCAAAGCGACAGGCTAAGGCCAATAAAGAAAACCTTCTGCTGACCCCAAAGGCTAATGCATTTAATAGACGTCAGCCTTATTATGTCAAGAAGAAATACGGTGATGTACACTCCACGCAAAACAAATGGCAGCCAACCCATCGAACCCGCAGATCACTTCCTCCCATACGCTTCGACGACTCTGCCGCCGCTGTCCCGGAAATCTTCAGCCCGTCTTCTCCACTACTCGTCCTCGACGCTGCCGCCGCCCTCCCGGAAACCCACAGGCCATCTTCGCCAGTTCTATTCGACGACGCTGCCGCTGGTGCCTCTGAAATCCATGGGTCACTTTCTCCTTTGTGCTTAGACGACTCTGCCGCTTCTTGCCCGGAAATCCAGAGGTCACTTTCTCCATCCCTCTTCGACGACGCTGCCGCTTCTCCTCTCCCGGATATCCACAGGTCACCTCCTCCACCCTTCTTCGAATAATGCGGTGATGTTTTAGAATAAACGGGGCCGCAGCAGTAGGAGCCAACTTCTGGGAAGGAGTTTTGAGCTTGATATTTTTTGAAGATAGCCAAACTCTGTCTCCAGGTTTGTATTCTGGCCCCACCTGACATCGTCGGTCTGCTTATGTCTTTTGCTTTTGCACGGACCCTTGCAAGGCTTTTTTAATCTTTTTCCAAGAGTTCTGTAGAAAGGTGACATGTGTATCTGCTGCAGGAACACCAGAGGGAAGGGAGGAGAGGGGAAGACTGCTGGGATGGAACCCATAGTTTATGAAAAAAGGCGACTCTTGCGTGGACTCATTCTTCAGTGAATTAATGGCGAACTCGGCCCAGGGTAATAGGTCCACCCAATTGTCTTGAGATTCTGATACAAAGCATCTGAGATACTGCTCCAAGGTCTGATTCATTCTCTCCATCTGGCCGTTGGTCTGCGGGTGGTAACCAGAGGAGAAGAGAAGGGAAATGCCAAGTCTCTGAGAAAACGCTCGCCAAAACTTAGAGATGAATTGAGTACCTCTATCAGAAACAATGGAAAATGGTACACCATGTAACCTAAAAATTTCTTTAGAAAAAATGTCAGCCAAGGTAGCTGAATTGGGGAGACCCTTGAGGGGTATAAAGCGAGTGTGTTTAGAAAACCTGTCCACTACCACAAGGATCGTATTCATCCCTTTAGAATTTGAAAGTTCCACAATAAAATCCATGGAGATATGCTTACAAACGCCGTTCCGGAATAGGAAGAGGCAGGAGGAGACCAGAATGTTTGTGTCGGGAGGACTTGCTCTGAGCACAGACTGGACAAGCTCTGGTGAAATCAAAAATGTCCTTGTTCATTTTAGGCCACCAAAAGGTTCGTTTGATAAGATCCGCTGTCCTCTTGAAGCCTGGATGACCAGCAGATCTAGAAGAATGCCCCCACTGTAGGATCTTGTGGCGAAAACGTGGAGCAGTGTACAAACGTCCCTCTGGCACCTTAAATCTTCTAGGGATATGAGCCTGGCTTTATTGATCTCATCCAGGATATCAAAATTGTTGGCAGAAATGATATACTTTGCGGGGAGAATCGTCTCTGACGATTCGTTAGATCCTTCCTCCGTAGGGAATTGGCGAGACAGGGCATCGGCCTTGATATTCTTGGTCCCTGGAATATATGAAATCGTGTATTTGAAACGAGAGAAAAACAATGCCCACCGTGCTTGACGGTATCCCAGACGACGAGCCCCCTCAATGTACAATACATTTTTGTGATCAGTGAGAATAGCTACTGGCTCCTTGGTACCCTCGAGGAGATGTCTCCATTCCTGGAGGGCTCATTTGATAGCCAAAAGTTCACGGTTCCCGACATCATAATTCTCTCGGCCAAAGAGAATTTCCTGGAAAATAATCCACACGGATAGAGTTTTTCTTGTGGAGACGATCTTTGTGAGAGTACTGCCCCAGCTCCCACATCAGAAGCGTCTACCTCTAGGGTGAAAGGAAGAGATGTATCCGGATGCCGAAGGATGGGGGCGGAGACGAAAGCTCTTTTGAGGAACTCGAAGGCTTTGATGGCTTCAGGGGACCATGCTATCGGATCAGCACCTTTCTTGGTCAGAGCAGTAATGGGTAGATAAATAGTGGAGAAGTTACGGATGAATTTTCGGTAGTAGTTAGAAAAGCCAAGGAAACGCTGAACGGCTTTTAGAGAGTTTGGCAATGGTCTATCGGGAACAGACTTCATCTTCTCAGGATCCATGGTGAAACCTTTATCAGAGATTATATAGCCAAGGAAGGCAGTGGAAGATTTGTGGAAGAGACATTTCTCCATCTTCGCGTAGAGGCTATTAGCACGAAGCCGAGAGAGAACCACCTTGGTGTGACGAATGTGCTCTTCCAGGTTTTTGGAGAAAATGAGGATATCGTCTAAGTATACGATGACAAAAATTCCCAGAATGTCCCGGAAGATATCATTCATAAACTCTAGGAAGGCGGCAGGGGCATTGCAGAGGCCGAACGGCATCACTAGGTATTCATAATGACCCGAACGCGTGTTAAATGCAGTTTTCCATTCGTCACCGTCTCGTATTCAGATGAGATTGTAGGCTCCTCTTAGGTCGAGCTTGGAAAATATAGAGGCTCCTTGAAGCCGGTCAAAGAGTTCTGAAATTAGAGGAAGAGGGTACCGGTTTTTAACTGTTATCTTGTTAAGCCCACGAAAATCGATACAGGGTCTTAAAGATCCATCCTTCTTTTTCACGAAGAAGAAGCCTGCCCCGGCGGGGGAGGTGGAATTCCGAATAAACCCTTTCTTAAGATTCTCCTGGATGTAGGTGGCCATAGCTTCAGTCTCGGGCACAGATAAGGGATAAGACTTAGACTTGGGGAGTGTGGTTCCGGGAATTAATTCGATGGGGCAGTCGTAAGAACGATTAGGTGGTAGAACCTCAGCCTGGGTCTTGCTAAAGACATCTAAAAAGTCATGATATACCTCTGGCAAGGTAGAGAGGTGATAAGAGGTGGTGTCGAGGCCAGCAAGCACGGTAACGGGAGGAGTGTCCGTCTTCTCCAAAGTAGAAGCCCACAGGATCAGTAGTTTGTTGGTCCAACCAATACGCGGGTTGTGAAGCTGGAGCCACGGCAATCCCAGAATAACCTGGACAGTAGGAGAGTGAAAAATATCGAAGATGATGACTTCAGTATGACCATCTGCGGTGGTTAGGGTAAGGGGAATAGATTCCCAGATAATGAAGGCTGGTTGGAGCGGTCGACCGTCGATAACCTCCAGGCCGATGGGAGACTTCTTCTTGACTAACGGGATTTGGTTGTTGCAGGCATAATCGTGATCCAAGAAATTACCACCAGACCCGGAGTCGATGAAGGCTTCATCCTCTACTTTAAGATTAGGCCCCGCAAGAGTTATGGGGAGAAGAATCCTTTTCGGTAGCTCTTTGGGGGAAGAGGGGCAAGGAGAAATGGTACCCAGTAGAAGCCCCTCTACCTTTACTGGGCGTTCTCATTTCCCGGTTTCAGGCGACAGAGACGAAGCTGGTGTCCCGGGGATCCACATTAGTAGCAGAGACCTTCTTCGCGGCGGCGTGTTCTCTCAGCGGCCCAAAGCTGTTGGCTACCAATTTGCATCGCTTCCGGGGCGTCCAACGCAGGAAAAGCCAAGGGAGGAGACCTAGGAGAAACAGGCAAGGACGAGAGTGAACGGGAACACTGGCGCTCGTGGCGTCGTTCTTGAATGCCCTGGTCCATCCGGATGCTGAGGGAAATGAGATCCTCTAGAGAAGAGCGACAAACATGGGCTGCGAGGTCATCCTTGAGGGATTCGGACAAACCCTGCCAGTATGCCGCAGTGAGGGCCTCATCGTTCCACTGGGTCTCTGCCGTGATGGTGCAAAACTCCACCACGTATCTTGCAGCTGACCTGCGACCCTGGGAGAGATGAAACAAGGAAGAAGCGGCAATCTCCCTACGCGCTGGTGTGTCAAAGACCTGCTGGAACTCTTGCCGGAATTTGGGATAATCCTGGGTTATGTCAGGTCTGTGTTCCCAGAGGGAAGAAACCCAAGCGAGAGCGTCGCCAGTAAGCAGGTCATAGACATAGGCCACTTTAGTACGACCAGAGGGGAAGCGAGACGGGGACATCTCGAACTGGACATTACACTGGTTCAAGAATCCCCGGCAAGTAAGGGGGTCCCCGTCATACCGGTTGGGAGGTGGAATACGTGGCTCCGGGTTGACCACATGTATTGGAGCCGGGGGTGACGGTGCAACTGGGGATTCCCGTAGGGAGAGGTTCGAAAGTTTTTGCGTAACAGTTGTGAGTTGGTCACTCAAAAATTGCCAGTGTTCCATAGTGACACCATGGACCACCTCAGGGGGGTCTGCATTTGTGGCTCTGCATAATGTAACGCCTGTATGCCCGCAGACCTGGCCAGTCCCAGTTCTGAGGTGAGTAAGGGTATAACACGCACCAGTAGAATATTGAGGAAACTGCTGACATTGTTCATGGATTGAAAGACCCAGAGGTATCGAGCTGAACAACATCTAACGATATCCTACTTGGAGATCTGGTTGGCGCATGGGTAATATTAAACCCTGACATGCTGTTTTTTTTCCTCCTTGATGTACGCATAATACTTACCTGTACTGTGTAATTTGAATAATATTTCTTTTAATGCACTATGAGCGTTGTGCGCTGTGTTTTTCTGTTTTTCTGTCTAACACAATATGAGTAATTGCTATAAAACAATGACTCAATCATGACATTTGTATGTAACATGTTCAGTCATGAAGGTGTTACATCACAAGAAGTAATCGTTTGTTTCTGTAAAGGTGTGACTGAAGTTTGGATTATTGTCAGGATGGTTGTTTTGTGTTGTCGGAAGTATTGCCCTTTAAATTAACCCCCTGCTAACGTTTGCTGGTACACTATAAAGTTAGGGCAATACACGCAATGATATTAATTGTAATTCAATCATGTGTTCTCCTTCAATTACAAATATTGTTAATCAGCTCCAGGTAACACAGATATATTCACACCAACATCCGTGGATCCCCAGACAGCAGCGAGGACCACCCCTGGACCCCTCAGAGTGCTAATTAAATGTACTTTCTTTCGACAACTTACTGTAATGTATGTTAAAAAGTGAAATGCAGTATTATCCATATGTGGAGAATAGTAATTTTGCACAATACTGTACTGTATGTGTTATGGGGTTGTATGAATTTTTAAGGATAGTTCTTTTTGGGGGTGGCACACGATTGCTACTGCATGCCAGCGGGGACCCCCCAATACTCGCGGGACCCCCGGACACCTGCGGGACAACCGGCCTCCATCGGGGACTCCCGCGGGGTCAGCCGGGGACACCCACGGGGTTAGCCAGGGACACAAGCCAGCCTGTTGTATTGGTGTTGCGCCTGCAAAAATGAAAATAAATATTTTTTTCTAAGTCCTGCTTTTTGTATCACCTGCCTTAAGCTGGTGAGCTTTATTCAGCGCAACTTTCACGTACGATAAATTTGCGTTGCTTAGTGAATCCCGCAGAAGTGCAGGATTCAGCGCAAACAGCTGATCGTACAAGCAAAGTTGGACTTTGAAAAATTTCCAGGAAAAACTCAGTTTTAGAGCGCAAAGTGCCTGTTTGCGCGGCTTAGTGAATAGCGTTCGGCGGAACTTCACGTTTTAAGAGTACTTTGCGCTCTTAAAACGACTTATCACTGCTTAATGCATAGCCCCCAAAGTGCTCTTAGAATTTGATGTTCCGCTGAGCGCGATTCACAGAGCAGCCAAAGTCAAACTTTGCTCGTATGATCAGCTGTTTGCGCTGATTTCTGCCCTTCTGCGTGATTCTCTAAGCTACGCAAACTTATCGTACTTGAAAGTTGCGCTGAAATAAGCTCACCAGCTAAAGGCAGGTGATAAAAAAAAGCAGGACTTAGAAAAATTTATTTGTTTACATTTTTGCAGGCGCAACACCCATACAACAGGCCAGCGGGTGTCCCCAGCTGACCCCGTGGGTGTCCCTGGCTGACCCCGCGGGGGTCCCTGAGGGAGCCCGGGGGTCCCACAGGTATCCGGGGTCCCCGGCTGACCAAGCGGGGGTCCGAGCGTACCCGCGGGAGTCCGGGGGTCCCCGCGGGACTCCGGGGGTCCCTGCGGGCCTGCGGTACCAATGTTGTGCCTCCAAAAAAATAAACAATATTTTTAACTAAATACATCCCCCTTCCCCTGCCCCCTAACACATACAATACAGTAATGGGCAAAATTACTATTATCCACATATGGATAATAGTGTTTTTGCCCATTTTAAATACATGAATCACAATAAATACATATTACACTTAACTTTTCCAGGCACCCACGATAAAGGCCATCCTCATCTTCATCCTGCCAATGTCCCTCCGATGCTGCAAAACATATAAAACAATCGAAATAGCCAATGTAATGTCCCTTAACCCCTTAATCACCTTAGCGGTCATTAACCGCTATAGTCATTAAGGGGTTAACCCACCCTCACCAACCACTTGGGAGGCCTATACACCCTCCCCCACTACCCACCCAATGAGGCCTAACAAACCACTATCCACAGGGAGGCCTACCCACCCTGGCTTGGGGACAATACCCACTTCCCCCTCCCGTGTTAACCACAATAAACATCACTATATTAATAAACAATACATAACCCACCCCCTGTGCCCCCCCATATATATATATATATATAGTAAAGAACAATAGGAACTCCGTCTGGTTGAATCAATAATGTGGGTGCAAATCCTGTATGGTACAAATAGGCAATACAATACCGTTTGAAGACGAATATCAGAGGCAGCACTCCAGTTAAGTAGTCAAAATAATATTGTATTAACAAGACATCTTGTACAATATTCTTTTGACCACTTACCTGGAGTGCTGCCTCTGATATTCGTCTTCAAACGGTATCGTATTGCCTATATATATATATATGTATATATATATATATATATATATCTGTGTATATATATATATATATATATATATATATATATATATATACATATCTGTGTATATATATATATATATATATAGAGAGAGAGAGAGAGAGAGAGAGAAAAATAAAGTAGCTCCTCAGTGAATATACTATCCAATTGTGAAATACAGATATCAAGCGAAAAAGCATATATAAATGGATATATGAATGCAAAGTGCTGTGAATAATAATTCAATCAATAAATATATTAATACATTTGTGAATGTCCTATTGTGCAAAAACAATGAATTATGAAATATATAAAAGGAAGAAATATAGAACCAGTCCTTTCAAATAGTCCAACAAATGATGGGAATAGAATACTGGTGCGGGGGTCTCCGGCTGCTCTCAGAGGAGATGAACCACATCCGATGGGAACATAGAGGAAACAGAGAGGAGAGAACGCACGTCCCATAGTGTAAAACCGTTCATGTATTGTTGGGAAGGAGGTGGAGGGGAAAGAAAATCAATCACAAGGGTAAGTAAAATATAAGCAGTTTGTGAATATATCACCACCAGTCCGGTAAGTCCGAGATGGGATCCGTAGTTTTAATCAGCCTCAATGGTAAGGAGGTGCAGTGGTCTGTGCAGGAACCCAAGGGTGCCTCAGATATTCACAAAAAGCGTCTTTAAAGTCCCAGAGAATGTCTCCTGAGCTGGATGGCCGCAATGCTGTTCCGCGCTCGATCCGGCCTCTTCATGCGCATGCGTGATGACATAGTGTCGGTGCCTGATGCGTGATTCGTAATGACGCTCCCTGATGCGTTTCGTCGCACATGGGCGACTTTTTCAAAGGGGAAGTAGAAGGACATGCTTGGCTATGTATATATACCCTAATGGTAGCCTAGCAACCTGTTTTTGCCAGCTGAAAGTTAATTGCTGATAGAAATACATTTAATGACTGATTTCACTGTGATTGCATGCTATTAGATGGCATACATATCAGGAGATATACATGAATGAATACAATTACCTATGAGCTAAAAATATGTGCATACCTGTGATTGCATGCTATTAGATGGCATACATATCAGGAGATATACATGAATGAATACAATTACCTATGAGCTAAAAATATGTGCATACAATACAACTGTATACATGCTAATGAGGTTTGAATACATAAATACTAACACAAAATATGACACTAGAGCACAATATGCATATTACACAGGTATTGACACAGAAATACCTCAAACAGTGATAGAGAGATATATAATATATTATTACGAAATCCCAACTTTGATTGGCTGAAGCAAAGCCTCTGTCACATGGTCTACTAGAGCCAATCAGAGTTGGGATTTCGTTCCCACGCTCTGATTGGCACCGTACCATGTGTCGCCGGGCCATCTTTGTTTTGATGACGTCATCTTAAAGGCAAATGAAGCTCAGCCATTATGATTGGCTGGCTTTATTCCCTTTAAATAACGTCATCAAATTTTTATTTTTTTTTTACAAATTCACATGGTTTTCACTGCCCAATCAGGGCAGTGGGAACCATTTGACGAAAATGTGATGTCATAGGCCTATAAAAGCCCATGTCGTCTCATTTTGAAGCCAGTCGCCGAGGAAGAAGGACCTCCTCGAGGAAGAAGATGACCAGGGCGTGGCGCTACAAGAGAAGAAGACCCCGGAAGAGACCAGAAGAACAAAGAAGAATACAGATGAAGACCCCCTTTGACGAAATGGATTACAAATAGAAGAAAGAAGACACAGTTGTGGATTGTAAGGGTTTATTATTTTATGGTTACCTGTGGATTTGTTCGAGTGCTTCCGGTTCCCCTGGATTTCGCTGTGTCAGCCATCTAATGGTAAGTAAACAATAGAAAAGTACGGTATATATTATTTTACTTTTACAGTTTATTTTTTATTTTTTATTCATGTGTATTTTTTTATGTCCATTTAATGCGCCTGAATTTATGTATGTCCCTATGGATATACATACATACATACATACATACATACATACATACATACATACATACATACATACATACATACAGGGGCACTGAATGGCTGAATTGTATTGTATTTTTTGATGTAATGTCATTGTTTTTTTATGCTCATTTATTGCCCCTGTATGTAATATTTAGCTATATTTGGTAAACATAACGGGAAAATAAATGATTGTATTGCAAATGTTTAATTATGTTTTTAACATGTATTTTGAAGCTTTGGTTAGGAATTGTTGTACTGTATGTCATGTAATTGATATTTATTTACTTGTAGTATACACTGGCGACACACTTTATTCGAGCTTGGCTAGTCCCACGAATTTGGGTATACTCGGGTGTATTGAGGTTTGTGACTGTTTTCTGCCCGAGTGCATTGCGTTATTTTCCAGGCAGGGATTGAAGCATTTTATTCCCGCTGGCTGCAATACTGCACAGTATATATATATATATACTGCATTACAATTCATGAATTTATGCCATCTGGTAGACACGCGAAGCATTGCAGCCTATTAAATCCTAATCATTATCATTTAACAGATCAGCCGCCCGTTAGCCAGGCATGAACCATGGCTGGGAAGGCAAACGCAACGGGGCTTGTCTGAGGTGAGGAGCGGCGCATTCCAGGTATCTGCCAGGTACATATTGGGTATTTGCTCGAATAAAGTGTGTCGCAGCAGTATCATGATTTTGCAATAGTTTATTTCAGGGGCTTGCTTTTTAATAATGGCTTATTTTTGGTAGTTAGATTTGTATGATGGTGGTTACTTTGAAGTTGAATTTTTTTCTCAATGGTTTTGATTTAGGAATTGAATAGTGAATTGTATAATTGATTTGTATTGTATTGTAATTGATTTTGGAAATTGATTCATTGATTGATGTAAATTTATTTATGTTTACTTGCTTAGTTTGTATTTGATTTTGTGGATGGCATTGTATGTTGTTGTTCATAGTTTATTATATTTTGAACATTGGTTTTGCAGAGTGTTACATGATGCACAGATTAATTGCATCATGTACACACTAATATGCAATTGTTTGACATTTGATATATATTTGTCGAGGTGCTGTTTTGTTAGGAGAGGAGATATAATTTATTTTTTAAAGTGCTGCTGGTTTAATTTTAAGATGCAATGTGCTGCTGGTTTAATGTTATTATGCAATGTGCTGATTTTGAGATTAAGATTTCATGTTTTTATTTATGCATGTTTATGTAATCCTTTAACATTTATTTGTATATTGGTGTTATATATATATATATATATATATATATATATATATATATATATATATATATATATATATATATATATATATATTATACCCACTGTACAAATGAATGGGTGAAGGGTTGGTATCGTTGCAGGGTGGGTTAACCCCTTAATTACTATAGCGGTTATTAATTGGCTATTTGTATTCTTGTGTATGTTTTGCAGCACCGGAGGGGGACATGGGCAGGATGAGGATGAAGACGGCCTTCATCGTTTGTGCCTGGAAAAGGTAAGTGTAATATGTATTTACTTTATTTATTTTGATTCATGTATTTTAAATGGGCAAATGCATTATTATCCATATGTGGATAATAGTAATTTTGCCCATTACTGTATTGTATGTGCTAGGTTTGTGTGTTGTATATTGCTATGTTTATTGGGGGCAATTGTCCCCAATAAACATGCTATTGTGCCTTAACCCCTTCATTGCCTTAGCGGATAGCCTATAAGGTAATGAAACTGCTTTAATGTATTTTTATTAATAGTGTGCAGGAGCAGGGGGTCCCCTGAGCTGAACCGCATTGAATTCTGCCTCAGGGACCCCCTGCTTCCCGAGTTACCGGCCCTGGTTCGGGGCAACGTTGCCATTGTCGCCACCATCTTTATAGCGTCCACGTCGCGTCTTGGACGCTATAAAGATGGCGGCGACACTGGCATCCGATGCCCCATACCGGGGCCTGTAACTCGTGAAGCAGGGGGTCTCTGAGCCAGAAATCAATGCGGTTCAGCTCAGGGGACCCCCTGCTCCCGCACACTATTATTAAAATTTACATCAATGAAGCTTCATTACCATAGCAGCTATCCGCTACGGTAATGAATTATTGTTTATTGTTGTGTGTGTTTTGACAGTAGTGTAGATGTGTAGGGGGTCTCAAAAGCTGAACCGCATTTGTTTCAGCCTCGGGGACCCCCTACTTCAGGAGATACAGGCCCCGTTATGGGGTGTCGGTATCCCCCTGCAGAATTTAAATGTCCAGGTCACGTGACGCGGAAGCTTTAAAAGTGCAGGGGATACTAGCACCCCATAATAGGGCCTGTATCTCCTGAAGTAGGGGGTCCCCAGACCTGAAACCAATGCGGTTCACCTCCGGAGACCCCCTGCTGATGTACACTATTATTAAAATGTATTTATTTTGTGTACAATCGCCTGTAACAGCCATGCATGGAGATGCAGAATCTCTATGCAAGTGTTACAGGCGGCTTTTTTTTTAGTGCATAGCTCTCTATGTGTATAACTGTGGCAGTGTTTTCTTGTGAGCGCGTGAAAGGAAAAATTATTTAAAACCCAGCAGCTAGCAGCACAGCAGGCACTTTTTGCTAACTTTTGCTAAGAAGCTCCTAGCGCAGTGAGATTTGCTGTGAGCACTTTTCGGGTAAAATCGAAAAATCATATCGCGCAATTTTTATAGAATTATAAAAAAAATGGATGAATTAAAGTCCCCCTTTTTTAATTGTACTAACATGGAAGGCATATGGGGATTTTCATCTAACATGCCAGAGACAGAGGGAATGCTTAATTTGTAAGTACTGTCGTTTACAAATGCATGGCAGGAAACTCCGGCAAGGTAACGGTGCATATTGAGCCAGGACTTCTAAAGTATCCTGCGGGTTCGATGCCAGGATGTCTGGAAATAGTCCATAGTTGGAAGGCTCCCACTCACCAGAGTGTTAAGTGGGGACGAATAATGCAAGTATCCCCTTCTTAGTAAATGTCCGGGCATATGGGCCAGATTTCTGGCCAGCTCAGACAAAATGTCGCCAGGTAAGGGGGACGGGTCTGGTATGCTAAGTGGCAAAGGTGCGAGATTCGCTCATGCCCATAGCAAACTAAGAAGCCCTCTGCCAGGTTTTGCAAAGTATTAGTAACTCCGGGATAGGTGGGGAATATTATTCCCACGGAGTAAATTGGCTGCACGGGTTAAGCATAGGACTGTTTAGTGCATAAGAAACCCTGCAGCCCATCGGGAACCAGTTCCAGCTAAGTTCTACATTTCTATAACATCGTAACTAAGATTTGTAACAAGGATAAAGATTTTGTAAGAACTGATGTTCCAAAGTCCAATACTGCAGCGGCAGAACGAACGAAGCAGCTCTGGCGAAGTACACAGTGGTTGGGACTGGCGCCTTTGACCAAAGACTGTTTCTACCTCTGTTTGCGAGCAATACATGCTCCTGGGAAATTGCTCCTAAAGACTTTTGTTTCCAAGATTTTGTTTTGGGAAGAAGTTTTTCGTTTTCCCCCATCCCAGTAAGTGTATTTTGAGTGTAATTGTAAACTAATGTGTGTGTGTTCATTCTGTAAATAAATCACAATTTATTTTGCCTCTTCGGTTTGCTCAATCAAAGGATCCGGGTATTAAGGTGTTAAAAGTTCTGGTCTCCCGTGACAACACTGTGGTAGACTTTGGTTTTTATCTGGTTTCTAAACACCTGAAAATTGACACAGTAGCACAGAACTGTACACATTACAATTCATTAATTTCTGCCACCTGGCAGATACACAAAGAATTGCACCCAAATAAATCCGAAACCATTAAATTAAAACAGATCAACCGTGGTAAACCGCGGGTACCTGGCGGCATGAAGGCAGCGTGAAGGCGGTGTGAATACAGCATGGAATACAGAAGAGCACACGAAAACGGCTCCGTGATTTGTTCGAATAAACGGCCGCCGCATCTGTATATATAGGGTAAATAAAAAATTCAGCTGTAAGTGTTTGGCTGTCATGCCCTTCCTTTCATTGCCTCTCATTTCTTTCATCCGGAGAGAACAGCGTACCTGCGGCCGAGACTGTGCCCGGTGTGATTCTTTCTCTCTGACTTGGTGGGTGGGTGATGGACTGGGTGGGTGACTGACTGACTTGATGGATCACTGACTGACTGTGTGAGGGGTGGACTGGGTGGCAGATGGACTGGGTGGGTGACAGACTTTGTGGGTGACGGACTGGGTGACTGAATGGTTGGGTGACTGACTGGGTGGGTGACTGACTGATTGGGTGTGTGACTGACTGGGTCAGTGACTAGGTGGGTGGGTGCTGAGATGGGAGGGGGTCCACCTGTGCAGCAGAGAGTTCAGTGTGGTCCAGGTGGCTGATCATTGTTGCAGCTTATTTCTGGGGTACTACACATGCCGTGCATCACCGGCAGGCCAGCGCATGTGTGAGGGACATTCATGCTCCAAGTGTTAGGAATGTGAGCACGCAGCGCCAAAAGCGGAGCTCACGGCTCTCTCCTTATACTGCTCAGACCCTTCCACTACAACCACGCAAGCCCCCTTCAGCTGCATCACTTACCCCTCGGCATGGTGGGACGCTCCACGAGGTACTTCCTCCATGCTCTACGCCGCAGCTGTCGGCACAGAATCGCCACACCGCGCGCACCCCACATTGCTTCCTCTCATGCGCAAGTCAGACTTACAGTGCACACACAACAGCCCCTGAACTGGCTCCACCCCCAAACACCGCACGGTTACAATCTGGCTCTTGCTGAGTGTCACCTGGGCTCTAAGAACAGCAGCCAATGCGCTGAAGCTCCCTGGGCCCCTCCAGGCATGCCCCCTCTCCTGGTTGGCTGTTCCAGCTTTATATACCCTCTCTGTCCTGTGCTTCCTCGCTCGTCATAGTTTTTGTATGGGTGTTTCACAGTGCTTGTTCTTTGATACTCTCGGTTTTGACGCGGCTTGGCAGACTTCCCCCTTTGGCTCTCGACTTCGGAATGTTCCTGTTTACGTACTTTCTGGCTCCCTTCGACAACGGCTCTCACCTTGATCCTTCCATATTTCTCCTACCCCTGATCTCGGCAACGGCAACGACCAGTCTTCTGGAAAAAACGGTACCGGCAAGTTTTCACACAATACTCCCCATCTGGCCTGGCACCATCTAATACCACAACCCAGACACGTTCCTCGCTCTGTCAGTGTGTGTATTCATACCTGCCACTTCAGTTCTAGGGACAGGTCTGGTATGCGGACTACTCCGGCGTAACACCAAGCACTTGAGCATCTCATGCTCCCCGACTCTCCCTCAGCTGCAGGGCCGCGTCTGCTCATAGGCTGCCTCATCTCCGTGTCGTCACATAGCATGCCGTTGGCATCGAAACGTGGCATCATTTGACGCCGTGTCGCCATTTTCAATGCAGTAGAGAATGCTTTGAAGGATGAAAATGCCGGCAGATGCAGAACCACGCCACCGAAGCACACCGCCGCAGCACACTGCCGAAACACCTCATCAGTGGGTAAAATGCACTCACCCATGGCATGTGGGGGAGTGCATTTGTTGAGCCCTGGTGATTAAATTTTCAAACACATTTTCCTACAATATATTTTTGTGTAATAATTACATCGTTTTCTTAGTCAATAGACCAAAGACTCTGCAAATATATCTTGATATCTCTGGTGGTGGCAGCGATATAAGGGAATATTTGTGACAGATAGAGTGGAGATATTACTAATTTGTGGGACCCTACTGGAGTTAAAAGCAAGTCAGCTAGATAGCTGTTTGTATTGACCCTTGTCACATATACTGTGTAGCGCACTTTCCCCACCCCCTGAGAGATGTGTGGCTACGGTGTGTGTATATGGTGCAATACCTGTAGTGCACAGGAGATCTGAGTCTCCGCTACTGGGAACCTGGGGTATACCTGAGTCGATGTTCGGTCGGTAGCGCCTCCACCTGTACAGGATTCTATGATGTAGAATAACCACGCTACAGGACACGCATACAATAAACACACACTTATGAAAGATAAGTTTTACTGAGCATAAATAACCTAGGATATATATATACCAACCTACCAGGCCAAGCACGGCCGTACCCTCCAATGCTCCGCTTCCCCACCCAATGTGTGTGTGACAGCGCTGCCCCACTATAGTGTTTCACTGGGTGCACTGATACATTGGGTACCTTGCGGGGGATGCCCCACCGGGAGTGCTGATGCCATGATGCTGGGATCCACAAATCCGATGCTGATTCTGCGAAGCCTCTGCCTCCAGGTTAGGTGGGTACCTCATGGATTGTACCACCGTAAACAATGTCTTTATTAATGTAGGGTGATCTGTGTCCTGGACCACAGGCCACAGCCATCATGCTGCATCTCCCTGTGTCACTAACAATAATATTGCTAAGCAGGCCTGGGTCCCTATCTGAGGAGCAAGTCCTTATTGCAGCCACAAAACTATGTGGGAGTCAGGGTCTAGCTGGGGCATAATATGGGGTATCTGGCCTAATGCAGATGTCACTGACATCTGCACTTACTCCTTCCTTGTCCCAACTGCCACTCTCCTGTCAGATCAAACTTCAAATACAAAGTTCCAATCTCCCCTCAGGAGATTCTATTGTCTGTACTGCGTCATGTGTTGTGCAGCCCCTGGGGCTGCTGGAACCTTTGCATGCGCAAATATTTTCTGCGCATGCGAGTGCACAAACAAAATGGTGGCGCCCTTACCGGCTACCCGCCAGCAGCGGAGGTGAGGAGAACTAAAGGGAGGACCGGGCTACACTGTATAAGTCACGTGCTGACAGGTGTGCCATTTGTGACTAATGTGATAGCGGTGGGACATATTGTAACATTGAGGGGAGATATTACACATTAGAGGGAACTTGTAGGAGTGAAAATTGAGTCCGGTAGGTAGCTTTGTGTTTTAACCCTTGTCACATATCCAAGTCATGTGCTCACATGTGTGCCATTACTGACAGTATTGTAAAGAGCTGATCTGGTCCCTGATACATGAGAAAAGGAGGTAAAATAGCAAGTGATACAAAGATATGCTGTTATTCACCTACAGATTGAGCACATCCAAGTTAATATTTGTGCCATGCATTCATGTTGTGGAGATATCATTTATTTTTTTTGTAATCCAAGAACTGAAGCGTTCCACTGACCTTCTTGTTAATGTTTGGTTTGTTGGCAAGAACATTTATATAAGCTATTTTTTTTGTGTCTAAACGAGGGTGCAAAATAAAACATCTCAAACCTATGAGACATCCAAAGTATTAATCATCATGATCACAGACTTGTTGATCCTCCGAGCTAAAATTACAGGTGCACATACTGTTCATTTTGGTGAGCACTTTGGTGAACATGCTCACTGCTTCACCAGGCTTGTTGCGACTTTGTAAAGAATGTTTCTTTGTTTTATATTCTCTGAGAAAGTTAATCATAGTCGCAAAGCTATCCTCTGCAGAAGCACAGTATATGGAATGTACGTAACATACATAAATTAACAGAATAATTCTAAATAAGGACTCCGTATGTCTCACAGTAGTTATGTACAAAGCTTTAAAAATTGCAAAACTTTTGCTTCAAGCTTAAAACAAAGAAGAAATGCTTTTCTAAGTGAAAACATGACGAGTTGGCATCTGTATTAAAAAAAAAACCCAAACATACATTTTAAAAATGGGGCTTGCAATAGTTCTGCTATCATCCTGAAACACAGGTGCATAGATTGAGTAATACAGTATGTGACAGTTTAAGAAACATTTACTCTACCAATGCCATACACACCTCTCCATCAATCTTTTAAAAACGTATTATAACATTCATGCACCGCATTTATCAGCTATTTTAAAAAACGGTTATTAAGAAAAGCATCAGAAAAGCAACTATTATATATATATATATAAACTATTATATATATATATATAAATATATATATATACAGTGTTCGACAAACCTATACATTTGCACGTCCCGGGCGAGTGGATTTAACATCGTGGCGAGCTCCTATTGGCCCAAGAACCACACGTGTGGTACTAGGTGGCGAGTAGATTTTTTTGTTCAGCGAGTAGATTTTGTGGTGATTTGTCGACCACTGTGTATATATATATATATATATATATATATATATATATATATATACTAAAAACAACTTAATATAGTATGAACTTGGAGGGAGATTGCAATTCTGACCCACTGAAGCTGAACCCTAATCCTAATGACTAGTTCATGTAAAAGTAACTTGGGTTTCATTATTATATTTATGAATTGCCAAACGCGCACCATGCAGTTTTTGAAAACACTGAATTTTAAAGAGTACCCCATACTTCAGGAGTTCCTTAACATATTACAGGACTTTTGTGCCACTATCTCCATGAATTATTGTGTATTAAAAGCAGAAAGATATTAGATGCACGGTTTAAAAGTAGTGCTAGTGCTGCTCTTATGAATATATTTTTCCTAATAAGAATTGACTGCCACAAAATGGCAATGCAAAGAGAAGTCACATTTTATTATTGTTACACTCCATGTAATCCATTTCTTTATATTCATTTAATTGTTTCCCCCCCCAGAATGACAGATTAGATATTCCACTCTTCCCCAACCAACCCCTATCATTTTTTATTCCTCTTTATCCTTCTGTCCCTTTACCCTCCAACCCTTTTCTTGATTTTGTATGTGCTTTTTTTTTCATCTATATTTTTCTACTGTATGTAATCAAAATATGATCCCTCAACAAACATTAAATATAATAAGGTGGAATGTACAGTACATGGCTGCAATAATCATTTCAAAATGAAGAAAATACAGTACTTAGTCATTTAAAATCCCTAAAATTAAATTTCTTCGAGAGACATCTGCAAGAAGAAGAAATGCTAACATTTCAAAGAAAAGATGCCTTGGAAATATAATTTAATAGCAAATCACAGGGCATTGCAAACTTATTTAAAAAACTCTATTTTAAAAAAATGAATACTATCTGTGATAATGAAGGTAGATTGTATATTTAACAATACAAAAATAAAGACAAATGCAGCACACCATAAGTATGAAATAACAGCAACACAGTTACCGGTGCTGCTGTGTTTGAAGGTTAGCCTGCAGTTAATCCAATGAACATAGTATGGAAAAGCAACACAAGGCACTAAAGGATTTTACTTAATCTAATTTATTACAGCCAATACATAATGTTTCGAACCATAGTTCTTTCTCCTTCCGTGATTGGTACACGCAGCGTCACATCGTGTCTTAGGTCCCCAGGTTTGCGTACAAAAGGGGTGAAAATCTAAAGGACATACTTATTAGAGCAGACAATAAAAACTATTATTCAACTCTGCATTTCTTAAGCACTCCTAAGACATGAGGTTTTAGATGCCGTAGCTGTAGTGTATGCAATAGTATTAACACAGGGGATCAATTCCATCACCCCAGAAGTGGAAAGATGTTTAAAATCAAGGACCGCATAACGTGTACCACCACTAATATTGTATACATGATTAAATGCCCCTGTGGCCTGTGTTATATAGGGAAGACCACCAGAATGCTCAAAACAAGGTTTATCGAGCACAAAAGCAAAATAAGTCATCCTGCAGAGGAAACTGCTTTAATAAAGCATTGCAATGATTTTAACCATACAATATCTTTGTTACAACTGATGGGGATTGAACATGTGCAAAAAGCAAAACAAGGTATAGAGAAGGATACATTATTATTACAGAGAGAGTCATATTGGATCTATACTTTTAACACGGTATACCCCATTGGACTAAATGATAATCTATCTCTAGGTTGTTTCCTTGAAGGAAGATAATTGTAACATGTTGCTATCCATGTTTTAGTATTCTAGCTTGATGCCATTGTTTGCTCATAATATGGATACACACTTTGAAGGTCAGTTACACTCTGGGATATGACAATGAATAATTTATAGACAGTAATGCTTGAACTGCCTCTCAACACACAGACTTCCTTTTAATATATTTGTTTTAATATTAAATTTTCACTGGACACAGTTGGGTTAATGCTGACTGACAAGGACTGTTGATATCCACTCTGCTAATTTATCTTTGTTTATGTTCTATGTGACTGGAAGATAGGATCTCTCCAATCAGATAAAACTGAGGAAACGCATGCGCAAATGACACTTGGGATCACCGTGACAAAATCAACAAAGGCTTTGTTTACAAGGAGGAACATGAAGATGTCGGATGCACTCTGTAGAGAAAGGCTGGGATTCATGGTGACCAGATGGCCACGAGAGGGACGTGGGATGACGTCAGACGACGTAATGACTACAGATGCCAAGGGGACTACACGTGATATCATGATGGAGTCGGATTTGTCCCATGAAGGAAGACTTGGAGCCATGACTACCGTATGGTCACGTGATGAGAGCGCAATGACGTCGAATTGAGTGATGGCTTCGGGCGTCGAGGAGACAATGCGTGATGCTGCGTGTACCAATCACGGAAGGAGATTAACATAGGTGAACTATAGTTACATTGGCACAGGAGCAGAATATCATGGATAATCAGCAAAGGGCACTATGTGAAGGTGGGGGAATAAGAAGGACGATGTTGGACATTCACAGTATGCCACTTTTTTTCACTTGAGAAAGACCTATGGCTTGAAACGTTGTGTATTGGCTGTATTTAACAATACACCATTAATATTATCTTAAATTTATGCCCCAACAGTTAATGAACCACATTTCTTTCACATAAATTTAGACAAAATTATGAGCATAAGCAAGCTTGACCCTACCTGTCTTTCTAACTATCGTCCTGTCTCCCTCCTGCATTTTGCCTCTAAACTAACTGAACGTCTTGAATTCTCTTGCTTGCTCCACTTTCTCAACATCTATTCTCTCCTAGACCTCTACAATCTAGCTTCTGCACTGCTCACTCGACTGAAACAGCCCTCACTAAAATAACTAATGACATTCATGCTGCCAAAGACAGAGGTCATTACACTCTGCTCATATTACTCGACCTCTCTGCAGCATTTGACACCGTGGACACCCTCATCTCCGTCACATTCTCCATACTCTTGGTATTCGTAACAAAGCTCTATCCTGGATATCCTCTTACCTCTCCCATCATACTTTCAGTGTCTCTTCTGCTAACACCTTCTCCTCCTCTGTCGATCTCTCTGTGGGGGTACCCCAGGGCTCTGTCCTGGACCTCTTCTCTTTTCTCTGTACACACTTTCTCTAGGTGACCTAATCACATCTCTTGGGTTTAAATATCACCTCTATGCCGACGACACACAAATTTACTTTTCAACCCCTGGCCTTACCCCTGCTGTACAGACCAAAGTTTCAGAATGTCTCTCTGCGATATAATCATGGATGGCCCTCCGCTGACTTAAACTTAACATGGCAAAAACAGAGCTCCTCATACATCCTCCCAAACCTGGCCCTACTACCTCCTTCCACATTACTGTTGGAAGTACTATCATTCACCCAGTAGCCCAAGCATGAGGCCTAGGTGTCACACTCGACTCCTCTCTCACATTCTCCTCTCACATTCAAAACATTTCATATTACAAAGATATGCCCTTTCCTCTGTTGTTCGACTGCTAAAACTCTGACTTAGGCCCTCATTCTCTCCCGTCTCGATTACTGCAACCTCCTGCTGTCCGGCCTTCCTGCCTCTCACTTGTCTCCCTGCAATCTATTCGAAACGCTGCTGCCAGAATCACTCTACTCTTTCCTAAATCTGTCTCAGTGTCTCCCCTGCTGAAATCACTCTCCTGGCTTACTATCAAATCCTGCATCTCGAACTCTATTCTCCTCCTCACTTTTAAAGCTTTCCACTCTTCTGCCCCTCCTTACACCACAGCCCTAATTTCTCGTTATGCACAATCCTGACTCTTGCTTTCTGCTCAAGGATGTCTTCTCTATACCCCCTTTGTATCTAAAGCCCTCTCCCGCCTTAAACCTTTCCGCTGACTGAACCACACCTCTGGAATGCCCTTCCAGTCAATACCCGACTAGCATCCTCTCTATCCACCTGAGGTCCAGCACACTGAACCATTTACTTCCATGGAGGGCATTCAGGATTTCTTCTATGCGGGGAAGATTATACTGGTCCGGCACCGTCCGATTGTTCAGTGTGCGGTAATCTACACATAGCCTCACGGTCCCATTCTTCTTTCTCACCACTACTATGGAGGAAGCGTAAGGGCTCCGTGACTCTGTGATGATTCCGGCTTCTTCCATCTCTTGAAGGACGGTCTGCACATCATCTACGTCTCTAGGAGCGAGCCGGCGGGAACGTTCCCGGAACGGTTTCGTATCACTCATCCGAATAGTGTGTTTGGCACTGCGACTGCATCCCACATCCATCTCACTGGTAGAGAATACTTCCCGTCTTTCTTCCAATTGAACTCGTAATCTCTACTTCCATATCTCCGGTAGTTCGGGTGAGTCGAAGTCGAAGTCCAGCTTTGTGCCAGGGCGTTCCACTTGGGCAGCATTTACTTGCACTGCCTCATCTACCGAGCTGACGGGATAAATACTCCCTATTTTCTGCCCTGCATCGATGGCCATGGGGAAGGGAGACAGATTCTGGACCATCACATAAATCCGACGGGGAATGGCGGTCGGCCAATCCCGGAATTCAGGTACCAGCCAGTATCCTCGGCTGACGTCTTCTTCTGGCGTGCTTTCTAGGGAAAAGAGCTGTTCCGCATCTACTCGTTTGGCGTATGCACACCAGGCGGGCATCCTCTGTATTTCCCCTGGTAGGAGTCTGGTCAGACCCGCTCGACCGCAGAACAACAGCCCATAATCCTCTGAGGGTGTCAACGGGGGGTCTGGATTCGTCTGAACCAGCTGCAGTTAGAGAATGGACATGGGCAATTCATTGGTTTCTTGTAGATACTGCACCGACACACTTTATTCGAGCAAATACCCAGTATGTACCTGGCAGATACCTGGAATGTGCCGCTCCTCACCTCTGACAAGCCCCGTTGCGTTTGCCTTCCCAGCCTGGGTTCATGCCTGGCTGATGGGCGGCTGATCTGTTAAATGATAATGATTAGGATTTAATAGGCTGCAATGCTTCGCGTGTATACCAGATGGCATAAATTCATGAATTGTAATGCAGTATATATATATATATATACTGTGCAGTATTGCAGCCAGCGGGAATAAAATGCTTCAATCCCTGCCTGGAAAATACCTCAATGCACTCGGGCAGAAAACAGTCACAAACCTCAATACACCCGGGTATACCCGAATTCGTGGGACTAGCCGAGCTCGAATAAAGTGTGTCGCCAGTGTAGGCCCGGATGACGGCTTGCACGATGTCTGCATTAGTGCCTAGAATGATCGGGTACTTAGATGGGTTTTTGGGTTCCGGACACACCAAAGCGTCCACATTCATGGGGTGGGACTTCCCGGTATTAAGTTGCTGTATCTCTAGGGCCACGGTCACTATGCCGTTGATGGGATAGTCTTCATTGCTTAGCCCTCTTACTTTGATATGCTCGGCCGACTTCAGTGGCCGCTTCTGGAGGTGTCGATCATAGAACCCTCGATATATGATGGTCACTTGGGATCCGGCGTCCAGTAGAGCGGAGGAATAGATACCGTCTACTAGCACCCGTATGAGCGCTACCGGTCCCACGCGATTATTCTCGTCGACAGGCCCTTCGCCGCTTTGGTTGGGGACGGGGTTTTCTCCGCTGGCCGCGTAAACCCCGCACACCATGGCGTTAGGCGTGAACTTCTTGGGTGAGGGGCTCCGGTGGCGGGACTCCCCCATTCGGCAATCATAGGAGATATGCCCCTTCTTTCCGCACTTGTAGCAGGACATATCCCTTGGCGGGGTGCGACGATTATATGTAGGCGAGATTCGTCCGGCGTACTTCGGCTGCTCGGGGCCGGGTTTATCCGGAGGATCTTCCTTTTTTTCAGTACCTCCTTTGAGTTTGGAACTGCTGGCGGCTTTAGCTTTCTGGGGGGAGTGGAGCATTAGGTGGGTTTCGTGCTCTTTGGCTTGCTGTAACAGTTTGATAAATGAGGGGGGAGGCCCTCGTGTGAGGTTCTCGCGGATCATGTTCGCGATAGGGTGGCTAGGACTGGATCCCTGTAAGTATTGCTTGCAGAGATATTCGTTCATCTGTGAGGCTGTTACGTACTTATGGTGTAGCAGGGGACCTAACGAGATTTGCACGCAATGAATGTAGGCAGATAAATCTTCTCCTTCTTTCTGGTTGATGGCGTAGTATTTGGCCCACAAGGCCCCATCATCCTCGGTCGCACTGTAGGCCTCGACTAGGAACTCGATCATCATCTGAGAGGTCAGGTCGGGATACTGCTCTCGGTGAATACTGATTAGGGTGGACGCCGGAGGCCTCAAGCACTCCATGAGGCGTTGACGTTTCACGACATCCGTGCATGACCATTCTTCCATCACCCCCCGAGTGTGCTCCTTCCAGAGGTCTATCCCATCTTCCCCGTGGGTACAGGCAGAGTCCCAGAAAAGGCCTTCAATTTCCGGTAATTCTGGGATTGCGTGGCCAGAGTGAGAGCTTCTACTAACGGAGGTAAACTGGGTGGGGTGGTTAGCTGACCTACTTTATCATTGAGTTTCTGCAGCATGTCATTATGCAACCCTGCTTCTTCTGATACGCTAGACCCGGGATAGCTAAATTTGGATTGACAGCTCCCCGCTTCACTAGCTGAGTAAGGAAAGGAGGTGAGGGGAGGGCAGTCATCGCCCAGTCCCTCCAACGGGGGGTCGCAGAGTGGGAAGAAAAAAGGGCTCCCGCCGGGCGGGGAATTGGGAAGCTGCAGGTATTGAGGGACTGCGGGTTCAAGGACTACTAGATCTTGCCGGCAATCTACTAGCAAGGTGTTCCACTTAGCATCTTGGTCTATGAGAACATCTACCAGGCGAGCTTTGGCAAAAGCCAGGTAGTTGTCGTAGGGCCGTTTGCAATGTCTCTAATGGTAGGGCCATGGGTACTTGTGTCACAGCCACCACGCGGCGGGCAGGCGTTTGCATTTGCCGCGCCCAGTCGTGCACTCTCTGACGCGAGGGAAGGGCCATGGCGGCGGTAGTTGTTTAGAGAGGGGCACCCCAGGCCTAAGATCTCAGCAGCGCCTCCAAATGTAGCCCTGTTTCCTAGTGAACACAGGCTGCTACCATATGCTGTATGACCTGCAGGCTCATAGGGCCTGAGCCTCCGCCGCGGAGAGCCTGGGGCACACGTAATAATAGCTAATACCTGATACTTGGTTCATCGCCTCCACCTGCGACAGCTCCCGCCAGAGGGGGAGTGGATCTTCACAGGACACTTATATACATCAACACACACACAGCAATATAAACAACCAAATGACTTTACTAACATGAACGAGGTTTGCGTGGTTATACTGAGCACCAGGTGTCCCTCCCTAGAGGAGACACTATCTACTGCATCTCGCAGGACGCTAATTCCCCTCCTCCACCGGGTGATCCCACCCCGTGTCCAGTTTCCCCCAGTCCAATATCCCCCACCCTCCGAGTGAGATACTGAGCCTATATGTGTGACTGCGCAGCCACTGTGTCCTGACTAAGGGTGATATCGTTGGTGCACTTGTGGTTTACCTGCCGGGCACTCCAGTACCCGGGCCTGCAAGGGTCTTCACAAAGGATTAGTGGGGCCGAGTTGACGTCGGCAGTGCCGTCCAGGGCGATCCCACCCAGACGTGCGGCAGCATGGCAGCAGGGTCTGAGCCCAGACCTCCTGCTGAATAGGAAATATCTCTGATAACGATCACGTACATACTACGGGAACCGGAACCTTTCTAGGGCCAGTCCTTAACTCTGCTCCACACTACTGGGGCTCAGGGCCTAACTTCAGGGCCTGGGGTATAAGGCCTAGGTAGGGGCTGACTGCCTCCCTACACCGGAGCTCCGTCTCCTTCCTCCTCCCGCTAGCTCTGACCAACGTGCTCGCCCTCCGACCCCTTTTCCCCCTACCGCCCTCCTGATTGGTTCTCGCGCGTCACGGGGTTCCGCGGGGTCGCTGGGACTTGTAGTTCCCTGGGCTTTCTCCCTATCAGAGCTCTCCTCCTTCGCGGGCTTTCGCAATTATGCCCGCACATGCGCAACCTCTGGCCTCGCCGTGCCTGCGCCAACCTCTAACATGGCGGCGCCCTCTACGCGGAACCTCTGATATATCGGAGCGTTCCCTGCACTGCAACACTCTCTCCCCCCACAACAACATGGTGACCAAGGGGAGCCCGGCTACACATACATAAGAATTTAGACAATTCTTCCAAATGTACCGTATTATTGCTCATTACTAGAGCTCATTGCTCATTACTTATTATCAGATAGAGCAAACTATCATAGATATAATAACTAATTAATAAATGCATGGAATCTACATATAATAGGTCTGGAATAGAGATGGGTGGCATTTTTACAGAAATTCGAATCCGCCACAAATTTGCATATTCATTTCAGCCACAGATCACTCTTAAAAAGTCAGATTAGATTTGTTTTCTGTCACTGAAAATCCGCTTTGTGGATTTGGATTGTTACAGCACCACTGTCACAGCATACGTTTAAGCTCTATTGCTCACACCTTTAACTAATCTACTTTTAGCATGCTATAGATCAAAGGTATATCAGGTATGCTCCTGTTAACCCTCCTTATTTCCCTAGGTATCTTATTATTGAGATTCAAGGGTGGGGCCCGAGTACGCCTTCCTTTTATAGGATAGAGAATAATCAGCGACAACAAAGAGTAACACATCTTTTTAGTGACTATACACAGCCATCTACAGCACTTATTCCCTCACCTGTTGTCTCTGTAAATTCCCCTCAAACCTTAGATTGTAAGCTCTTCGGGGCAGGGATTTCCTTTCCTATTGTCAATTTTGCTGCACTTATTGTATTATCATAATTACCTGTGCTGTATTCTTTGTGAAGTGCTGAGTACACTTTTGGCGCTATATAAATAAAGACATACAATACAATACTATACTTTATGTATGTAGAACACAATAATTACATACAGGGACCTTGTACTCAGATGACCCAGAACAACATATATCACACTTGCAAGGAGAGATTAAAGAGGTACCTCACTGTATAATTTCAACACAATATCTCTCTCAGTCCCAGTGGCCCCAATACTAACATATAGGGCCCTGTTGGTGCTGGAACAGCGCTGAACTCGTGTTGTATATGTTGGTATTATAGGTGCAGGCCTGTTACTTTGCAAAGAGTAGTGTAAGCAGTGTACAATGAAAAGGATAGAATAGTGTAGTAGGAGTTGCCCCCTGGATGTTGTTCCATGTGGCCAACTCACTGCTTCAGGACCCTCAGGTTTACGTGGGTCCCTTTTGCACTGATGAAGCACTCTCTGGGACATTCCAGTTACCTCAAGTACGCAGTGCTCTGTCAAACGGGAAAATCTCTCATACACTCAGTATATCTCAGCAGGCTCCACGTGACAGGTATTCCCTCTGCAGCTCTACTTTCATAACGTGCTGCCAGCCTATATCTCTTGCCACTAAATTTTTGCGATGTTATACTACCAATGTCCCATGATCTTAGGCAGAATGGTTAGGCAGGGAGGGAGATTAACCCCTTAATTACTATAGCGGTTATTAACGGCTAATGTGATTAAGGGGTTAGGACCATTCAATTGTATTTTTTATTGTACTCTTGCTGCCAATGGAGGACATGGACCTGGAGTATGGTGATGAGTACACCCTTCATGATGGCAGGGGTAAGTGCAAGTTTTATTAACTTTATTTATGCTGGCTGGCTAATTATTTATTTAGATGGGGCAGATGAGCTATTATGCATAACTGGATAATAGTAATTTTGCCCCTTACTGTACTGTATGTGTTGGGGGAGGGGGTTATTGGGGGTAGAGGAGGTGGGTAGTAGGGTTGCTGTGTTTATTTTTGTTTATTGGGGGTAGAAGGATTGGGTGAAGGGGGAAATAGCCCCAAGGGTGGGTATTTAGGCCTACCTCGGGGGTGGTGGGACTGGTTAACCCCTTCATTTCCATAGCGGTTTCCACCGCTATGGTAGTGAAGAGGTTAACTCCTCCCACAACCTTCCCGGCAGGCCTAACCACCCACCCTGGGACTACTGTCCCATCCATTCACCCACTCTGCCCCCAATAAACAGGCTATTGAAGTTGAACCTCTGCTCGCTGTGGCTAGCCGCTAAGGTAATGAAGCTGTTTTAATAAAAAATGTAATACTAGTGTACATGAGCAGGTGGTCTCTGGAGCAGAACAGCATTGATTTCAGGACCGGAAAACCCCTGCTTCCCAAGATACAAGCCCGTTACGGGGTGCCGGTATTTCCTATGCATTTAAATGCCTCGTGTCACGTGACCGGTTGTCCCAAGAGAACTCTCTTCCCATGAGTGCTAAAGGACATGTGTCTGCATACTGCGCTATATGATGCACACACAGCTGTCTCTTACACCTACTAATACACTATGTAATTGTATCTTTATATACCAATAGTGACCACATATTATCTACACACACTAATAGTAATGCAACACCCTATTAAATTTCTACACCTACCATTGGTATACACTCTCACTCCACACACACACCTTGTGTAGAGCACTGTATACACTGTGTGGGTGCTGCATAAATCTATATTTACATACATACATACACACACAAACACACACACACTCTTACATCACACACATTAAGGGTACTTTTAACACCTCAAGTCATAAAATCGCATACTGCACAAGGGGGAAGGATAGGCTTCAATCACAGATCACATTCCAGGATGCACTGTTTTAAAGTAAAAACCCTTTTGTGCTTTATTAATTGTAATGTTGCCAGAAGAAAACATCAGTGTATCTCGAAAGCTCGCACAAATAAAAGATTTCTTTAGCCAAAGAACGGTATTGTGTGTTCATTTTTGATTATTATGCTTGGCTAACACGGTACAGATACATATATATATATATATATATATATATATATATATATATATATATATATATATATATATATATAAACTGTATATATAAACTGTATATATAAACTGTATATAAGCTTTATTTTTTATTTTTCACCTCTGTGTCTGTTCACTGTCTCCCCTACCTGGAAGGCTGTATGAAAGTGGTGATCCCTGGACGAAAGGTACATAGCAAAAAGGTACTTTTGTCACAATGTTCATGTGCATATCATTTCCGAGAATCCCTTGCTGCAGTGAAAGTGCTGTGTTTTGCGTGATAATGGTGAAAGGCGGGGTTGCAGACCAGTCTAAGACATGCAAATGAGCATACAGTAATTTCCATTTGCTATATGCTTTGCTGTGGAGGATTTTTGTCACTTTTTTTTACGAGAGAGAGAGAGATACATTGCACAAAAATATACCCTTCCCCTCAATATCCGACTAGCACCGACTCTATCCACCTTTAAGACCCACCTTAAGACACACTTGCGTAAACAAGCATATGAATAGCACTGTGGATAATACTGGACACATGATACTGCACCGACACACTTTATTCGAGCAAATACCCAGTATGTACCTGGCAAATACCTGGAATGCGCCGCTCCTCACCTCTGACAAGCCCCGTTGCATTTGCCTTTCCAGCCTGGGTTCATGCCTGGCTGACGGGCGGCTGATCTGTTAAATGATAATGATTAGGATTTAATAGGCTGCAATGCTTCGCGTGTCTACCAGATGGCATAAATTCATGAATTGTAATGCAGTATATATATATATACTGTGCAGTTTTGCTGCCAGCGGGAATAAAATGCTTCAATCCCTGCTTGGAAAATACCTCAATGCACTCGGGCAGAAAACAGTCACAAACCTCAATACACCCGGGTATACCCGAATTCGTGGGACTAGCCGAGCTCGAATAAAGTGTGTCGCCAGTGTACATAAAGCTTGGCCCCCTGCAGACGCACTTACCAGAACTCCCTCCTACTGTCTCTGTACGTTCTCCCTACCTACCAATTAGACTGTAAGCTCAGGCTCTTAGGCTATACGCAATTATTTTGTTTAAGAAGTTACTCTGGCAGCAGTAGCAGTGTTAAACTTGGAGATGAAGTGAAAGTAAGGAAACATCAAAGCCGTAGAGCAGTGATAATCTTTAGCTGAATGCTAACACTCCAGGTAATGACAAGGGAAGCACACACCGTGAATTCTTCTTAACAATAAAACATAAATTAATTTTACCTTCGGTATCACTTCCCCAAAAATAATATTGAAACCGCAAAACGTTGGGAAACTATTTGTGCAAATTGAAATATACAGAGGAATAACACAAGTACTGTACCTTTCAGCTACCTAGGGTAGGGCACCATTGAAGCTGACTTACCCATTGCAGGTAAAAGTCCAGATCTGATCATAACAGGTCTCCAGAGGGAAAAAAGCATCCTCAGCCATAATAAAATCTCCGGGGATAGTTCAAAGTTGGCGTGATCTGTTACACTGGAAGCCTCTAATCATCAAGCTTGGACAAGTGACTCATGTGGACACCGATTGTATTCACACACACACACTCTGGAGTGTGTGAAACTGTGGCTTGACTAGCTCATTTATACCGATAGTAACCAGCTTCCATTCATAACCATGGAGGAACAGGTGCCAACAAATCAGCAAAAATAGCAGCATGCGAGATCTGCAGTGTAGTTGGTGACTGCTGCTACTGTAGATACTAGTAAGGCTGCGTCCACACTGCTGCTGAGCATGCTTGCTGCTTGGCGCATTAACATTAGCGAATGTATATATAAACGGCCACGCCAGTACACTCGCTGGCGCTAGGTTCTTGGCAAGACAGATACAATTGATTTCAGGCATGCTGAAGGGTCTCATGACCCTTCAGCAACCAATGAGCGCCAGTCACTCCATGCCACGCCCCCGGCCAAGCCACCCACTCGCGCTTAAAAAATATGCAGGACAGCCGAGCGCTCGTGGTTGGAGAGTTAGTGACGTCACCGCTCTAAAGCATGGGCTTGCTCAGCGGCAGTGTGGTCGCAGCCTGTGTCCCATCCGCTACTGAGGAGGCTGAAAAGAATCATATAGTAAGGGGTACCAGGGGAGGGGCAGATAACAAGGAGACCTTAATGTTACAGTTGCTGGTATCCTATGGCCGTGTTATAATCAAGGAAGGTGCCAAAATGAGTACTGCCAGAGTTCTGTGGAACCGGTAAATGTGAGGTGCTGTAGGTGCAGGTAAAGCTGTTGTGTGCTGTTCTCAGCTGTTAATGCCTTCGAATGGGGCATTTGTCCCGATGGCCATTTTGTAGTTACGTGCTTTGTCAAGGGAAGTGCATGCTCCCTTTGGCCATGCATTTTTAACACTCTCCGGCAAGGGGGCAGAGCCAAAG
This sequence comes from Ascaphus truei, assembly GCF_040206685.1. Classification (NCBI taxonomy): domain Eukaryota; kingdom Metazoa; phylum Chordata; class Amphibia; order Anura; family Ascaphidae; genus Ascaphus; species Ascaphus truei. Next base: position 228,261,922 of record NC_134485.1, on the reverse strand, counting down.
GATTAACTACATACCTGCCAGTGGAGTAATAACGCCGGGCATTATAGATGCTCATTTTGGCACCTTCATCAATTATAGCATGGCCATAGCATGGATGTGGAGGGGAGAATTTCCCTATATTCCCTTTTGTAAATTTCCAAATCTTCATCCGTTATTGCCCTGTCAAATCAAAGGGCAATATCTGAGGGTACTAGAATAGACCACAATGACTACATGTCATGCTTCAGATGTAGCTAGGATTAACGTTGAATAATGCAAGAAATAACACATGCGTTAAAGAGATAACTCAAGCGTTACCATTGTTTTTAATAGCGATCATGGTAAATATTGTGGTAAAAATACACATCACATAGAGTTAACAGGAGTAATAACACCTGCTTGATCTGTATAAGTTGACCATATTGCATTTACAAGGGTGTTTGTGGTCACAATAAATCTAAAAGATACAGATCTTTAATTTCTTTTAAACTGTGTCTGTTGATTATGCAAAAGAGAGGCAGTGGAGATAAACCGCTGTTGGATCAGAATTTGACATGCACTCAAGTAGCTAAATAAATCAATAAAACATTTGTTTCCATGAGGACTTTAGAAATAATTTATCAATGTCCTAAAAGCATCACTGATATAAATGTTAAACAAAAACTGCATACTGTCATTTTTTGACAGAAGAAGTGGTACTGACGTTATCTAGAAAAGGATTAACAAAACAGATATATAAGTTGCCCTTCAAAAGTTATTTACAAAATTGTGTAAAGCAAGTCTGAGGAGTGTCCATTAATTATTTCAAACAGCCTGCACCCTCAGTTATATCTGGATACTACTATATGTTCTTGAAAACCTTGATGTCCAAAAACAAAAAAGGTTAACCACAGAATGTATGTCAGTTGGCATGCTATGTTAACCCGTGCCACCTGTAACGTATGTTATTTTCTGACTGAAAGGAAATATTCACAATCATGGGGCACTATCCAAAAGCTCCTTCTTACTATCAAGGTAATATAAAGATTATAAAGGACACTCATGAGCACTTTCTCATGTCTCTGACAGGTCCCTAAACCTGCTTTACCCCATGATAATACAGAATGCAGTCCTTCCACTGCAACCAAAGCGAGTAATGATAAGCACATGAACACTCAGTAGATGTGAGGTTCCAAAGATATGCCCTTTCCTCTGTTGCTCGACTGCTAAAACTCTGACTCAGGCCCTCATCCTCTTCCGTCTCGATTACTGCAATCTCCTGCTGTCCGGCCTTCCTGCCTCTCACCTGTCTCCCTGCAATCTATTCTAAACGCTGCTGCCAGAATAACTCTACTCTTTCCTAAATCTGTCTCAGTGTCTCCCCTGCTGAAATCACTCTCCTGGCTTCCTATCAAATCCCGCATCTCACACTCAATTCTCCTACTCACTTTTAAAGCTTTGCACTCTTCTGCATTTGGGGTGCCCCTCCTTACATCTCAGCCCTGATTTCTCGCTATGCTCCATCCAAACTCTTACGTTCTGCTCAAGGATGTCTTCTCTCTTCCCCCTTTGTATCTAAAGCCCTCTTCTGCCTAAACCCTATCTCACTGACTACCCCACACCTCTGGATTTCCCTTCCCCTTAATACCCGACTTGCACCTCTCTATCCACCTTTAAGACCCACCTTAAGACACACTTGCTTAAAGAAGCATATGAGTAGTACCGTGGATAATACTAGACACATGATACATAAAGCTTGGCCCCCTGCAGATGCAGTTACTAGAATATCCTCCTACTGTCTCTGTACGTTCTTCCTACCTACCAATTAGATTGTAAGCTCATCGGAGCAGGGACTCCGAAATGTTACTTTTATGTCTGAAGCACTTATTCCCATGATCTGTTATTTGTATTATTTGTTATTTATATGATTGTCATGTGTATTACTGCTGCGGCACAGTTTATTCGAGCATTTGCCCGTTCTGTGCCGCAGCAGTAGCCTGGCGCGCGCCCGAGTGTGACGGGCGCGCGCCGAAGCAGCGGAAGAGCGCCCTCCGATCGGGGCGCTCTCCCTACCGCTGCCGGGTCCGCCGGGTCCCCCGGAACCCCCTGCCGCTGTCCCGCGATCGCGGGACACCAGGGCTCCCTCGGGGAGCCCCTGGACACGCGTGCAGGGGGCGCACGCTCCCGATGACGCGTGACCGCGCGTCTATGACGCGCGGCACGCCGAGGGGCGGCCACTAGCAAGCCGGGAAATCTCCCGGCTTGCGGTACCGGCCACACTCGAATAAAGTGTGTCGGTAGTGTACTACTGTGAAGCGCTATGTACACTAATGGCGCTATATAAATAAATACATACATACATACATATTTAAGTAATAATCTCCAAAGAACAGGACATTACTGACCAGTAATGCCCTGGCTGGAAGAGTTGAAGGCCCGAGACGAAGCTGAAGGACTTTAACCCAGCCAGTGCATTATTGGCCAGTAATGCCTGTTCTGAGGGGATTATTGCTATTATAGGCTAAATGTAGGGGGTTTTTTTTTAGTCATATTGATTTTTTTGTAGTCATATTGATTTCTATCAGCATGATTGTCAACATTCTTATACTTTTACTGCAAGTTTATTAAAAGGAAATTGTACATACACACAGCCCCACTATACACACACACACACACACACACACACACACACACACACACACACACACACACACACACACACACACACACACACACACACACACACACACACACACACACACACACACACACACACACACCTAGCAGTCTCTCCTACACACTGGGCAGCCCCCTTCCTCTACACCCACAAAACACACTGCAGCCCTCCTCCACCCTCTACACTCACAAAACACACACACAGCAGCCCCCCTCTACACCCACAAACACAGAAACACACTGCAGACACACACACACACCAAAACACACTCTGCAGCCCTCCTCCACATCTACACCCACTGACACACACACACACACACACACACACACACACACACACACACATTGCAACCCCCTCTACACCCACAAAACACACTACAGACACACACCAACAAAACAGACTGCTGCTCCCCTCATCATCCCCAAAAAACATACCAGTAGCCCTCTCTTCTACACCCACTGCAACCCCCATGTAAACCAACACACTGCAGACACACACAACACTCTACACCCCTCCTCCACCCACAAAACACACACTACTGCCCCCCCCTCTGCATCTACAAAACACACACTGCAGAGACACACACAAATCAACAAAACAGACTGCCACCTCTACATCCGCAAAAACACACCATCAACCCCCTCCCTATATCCACTGCAGCACCCTGTAAACCCACACACTGCAGACACACACCAACAAAACACTCTGCACCCCTCCTCCACCCACAAAACACACACTGAAGACACACACGCAGCAGCTCCCCCCTCTCTACACCCAGAAAAAACACATACAGCAGAAAAACACCAACAAAACAGACTCTGCTGTCCCCTCTACACCCACAAAACACACACCAACAGAAGACAAACACACCAATAAAACACTCTACTGGCCCCTTTACACCCACAAAGCACACACAGACACACAAACCTTTCTCCTCACTCTCCTGTGTGGAGCTCTTTGCAGGCAGGGTGGGGGAGGAGTCAGTGCCTTGCTGCTGTCTCCTGTCCAATCACCTCCCCTGTCTAAGAGCTGATCTCACTCTATATGAATGAGAACTGAAAACTGATTGACAGAAAAATCTGGCAAGGTGCCAAAAATTCCGGGTCATTACTTATTAATAATGCCTGGAATTTTAACCAATCAGAGTGCAGGGATTTCAATAATGCCCAGCTATAGCATATAATAATAAATACAACATCAAATATATGGGTGAATTTATGATAAGGGATGAGTAGTTTTTTTAAACACAAAATTACACTACAAAAACAACAAAACAGGCAGCGCTAACCGCAATGGATGTAATCTAGTACCTTATACAAATTGTTAAACCATATATAAGGGGCTGCCTGGGACACAAAACCTGATCCCCTGGTCAGGATAACAGTATGGACAAGGGATAGTTCCGTGGGCGCCTATATATTCAACTACTATCAAAGGATATATGAAAGCCAAGCCTGTTGGCTATGAAGAAATGTGGATCCTCACGATGGGCTTGAAAAAAAAGGAAAAAGCACAACACATAGTGTAATACTGTTAAAATGTTAGACAAACAACATTTAGGACAACATGTAACAGCTGAAAACTGAATGGATGATTTAGGACAATAAAAACATTTAATAACAATTAATAAATAATGCACAATACACATGGTCATATATTACACTACAAAGCCTAACATTTAATGGATTTTTCATTGTGTAAATTAAACTTAGATACAACTATAATAATGTGCTATGGCCAAGATACACCAACCTCCAGTGAGCCAAAAATGTGGTATTATTATGGTACAATGGTATTATGTAGCTGTACTGCTACAAATAACAATTTTTTACAGCAACCAATAATAAATATCTGGAAGTGCACACACTGAATGTAACGCGGCTGACCACAAGCGATAGGGAACACCGCAGACGTGGTGGTGAGAGCTCATGCTTAAACATACCGGTTCCCTATCCTGTTTACCTTTCATTTCAAATGTTTTAATTTTTTTGCCAGAAGCCAAGGAAGATCAGGTAAGGGAACTTACACATACAGAGAGTCACAGGAGACCCGGTTATTTACACCTTTTACCGGGATAATTCATTAAGAAAATAAATTTATTCGGCATAATTCGCTTACACACAATGATACACAAAATACAGACAAAAATACACACTTAGTTTTGGACTGGGGTCGAAAACTAGACTTTCCTAGGTGCAGGGAACACTTTGTAAGGATTGGGGAGTCACACCACTCTCGGTGCGCTCCCAGCTTACCTCCTTCCATTGCCGGGGGTTTTGTTTCCCTCGCTCCCACCGCTGGTCCTGCTCACTCTGCTCTGGGGACTGCCTGCTGTGTGGGGCGCAAGCGCGTCCCGCTCGGAAATTGATGCCTCCCTCTCCGGCCTGCCTCTGGACTTCGCCAATGCCGCTCCATCTGCAGGGCACAACGGATACATTCAGCGCGCGACAAGCACGCACAGGAGACGTGCCAGCTGCAATCCTCCTAGGCGCCCTCCCACAGTCAACAGAGCAGCCAATGAGGGTCACCAATGCAAATACCTCCACACTACCTCCCATTTCATTGGCAGTCCTTCCCTTTATATGCTCAGCTGTGCCACTGGCACATTGGCTGAGCATAAACCTATGTTTCGTAGTGTTCACTGCTGCTTGCCTCCGAAATCTTGTCTTTTTGTTCCTATCTCTCCGTTCCTGACCCCGGCTTTATATTGGACTCCGCTTCTCTCTACTCCTGACCTGGCTACTCTCAACGATCCGCACCTCTCCAACCCCAACCTTGGCAACGTACAATGACTACTCTCTACTCTCCAATCCAGACCACGATAGTACTTGCAACGTTCCACAACTCTCCAACCCAGACCATGGCAAGTATTACGACTATCCGTACCTCTCCAATCCTGACCCGGCTAACTCGACAATTCTACTTACCAGACGCGCCCTCGCAGATGTGGGTGGCGTTTATATCTGTCACGCTGCGCTCACCACAAACAGGACTAGACCGTGGGGCTGAGGTGGGGATGTATATAACCACCACCCTACAACCACGGAGCCAGGTCCGGAATGCATTGTCGGAGTCGTGGAGCTGGGTCGGGGCAGGAGAGTTCGGGGAAGCCGTGGTACTTGCCGTGATCCGGGTTTGGACAGAGAAGAATCGTCGTATCCGAAGCCGTGATCGAGGAGAGGAGAGAGAAGAATCGTCGTTATCCGAAGCCGTGATCGAGGAGAGGAGAGAGCGGGGGTCCAATAACAAGCCGAAGTCCAGGGGTAGAGAAGAGACAGGTCCAGGTACAAGCAGGGGTCACAACACGAGTCAGGCAAGGCACAGGAACAGACAAGATCCAAGAAGCAGCAAGCACAGCACAACAGTGTTTATGTCCAGCAAAGTGAAAGTGAAACAGGAAGGCAATTAAAGGGGAATGCACCAATCAGGAACCAGCAGATGATGACCTCACACATAAGCCACGAGCCGATAGGGTAGTGCAGGATTGGCTGCTGGTGAAACACAGCTGATGCTGCTAGTGTTCGTTGGCGTGCGGCGTGCGACCATACGAGGAGTGCGACGCAGAGTGGGTGCCGTGGTCATACTGCGGGAGCGCGCCTCCACGGATGAAGCATTGCGCAGCTGCGTGCGCACCGATAGCGGTCTGTGAATGTCAGAGGTACCGCTGCGTGACGTGTGCTGGTGGCGGAGCCTGGCGTCGATCCTGACAGTACCCCCCCCCTTCAGGGGAGACCTCCAGACGACCAAGGGCAGGCTTCAAAGGGTATCTGTGATGAAAAGCCCTGACCAATCTGGAAGCGGGTACCTGTTCCTGAGGAATCCATTCACGTTCCTCTGGACCAAAACCCCTCCAATGAACGAGGTATTGCAGTTTCCCCCATGATACTCTGGAGTCGAGGATTGTCTGCACCTCAAACTCAAATATTTCTGTCAGCTAAAGCAACTGCAAGAAAAGCCTGGCGTATATAATGAAGCTGCTAAAGTATCAAATAAAGAAGGAGACCCCAGTATTCCGGATGGGACGGAGTCATCCAAAACAAAAAAATGGAAAAAGAAAAGCGGTTCTTCACTTACCGTGGAAGGAACAGACACGTCCGCAGATCCTGTGGAGGAAAAGGGGGACCGAGTTGCTCTGCAGCCTAGAGAAAATGGAGAATTCGTCCCGTGGTTAACCGAATATCCAGAGGGCCCAAGGCAGAAGTCGTGTACCCCAAAGAAGTGTCTGTCCAATGCCAACAATGAGGAACCCTCAACCAACCATCCCAGGGAAGTGGAGCCGGAACCAGTGAGTGACGATCCCTTGACCAGCCCTGAAGATGCCCTGAAAAATGCCAGGCATGACTGTGATATGCTCCGTGAAGAATTGAAACAAAAGGAAGATGGTTACACAGAGCTACAGAAAAATAACGTGAAGCTACAGGAATATGTGCTCGCAATGTACTCTTTAGCCAGGACAGAATTGGACGATCTCAAGACTGAGCTAGATACTGCAAATGCTACTATTTCCGCCATGAATGAAAAGCAGAGCCCATCTGATAAAATGGTGGCTACGCTAAAGCGGAAGTATGAGGAGGCACTGAAGCAGATGACAGTCTTCCAGCAAGAGGTTCACACTCTTCGCATAGAGCTGAATGCCTCACGACAGGAGGTCAACAGTGGTTGAGGTAGAGGTAGAGGTGGACGTATCTCAGAAAGAGGTTCAGACACTCCGCAGAGCACTGGATGCCTCACATCATGAGACCAACAGCTGCCGCACAGACCTGGAAGTTTCCAGAAAGGAACTACACAGTCTCACTGAGGAGCTGGACATTTCTAAGAAACGATTGTCAATCTTAATACAAATCTCAAAGTCTCCCAGAAGGAGCTTCAGACCTCAACCTAGAGAAGGATGTCTCACGCCAGGAGACTGTCATTCTCAAAGCAGATCTGCGTAAATGGAAGGAGGACTGCAAAGAGGCCCTGAATAGTACAGAGACTGAAAAAGGAGAACATTTAAGATTACAAAGAAAAAACATAAAACTCAAAGAAGAAAATTTTAATTTGACAAACGACATCAAGGGAAAAAATAAAAAGCTGCACGAGCTTAAAGAAATAAATAGACTTTTGGAAGGTGAGAAGTTTGAAGCACAGCACTGACTGCAGAACCAACTGCAAGGTCTGCGTACGCACCTCGAGAAGGCAGAGGAGAAGCAGCGAACTCTGCAGGAAGACAATCTGCAGGCTGTTAAAGAAATTCAAGTGCTGCAGGAACGTCTGATGACCCAGTATGTCCCCGCAAAGCAGCATGAGAAACTGAAGGCTACCCTGAGCGTCACCAAAGCATCGCTAGAGGCCAAGCTTAGAACCCAGGTGACCCGGCACAAAAGGGAGCACAAGAAGATCCAGAAACTGAAACAAGTAACTGTGGCCCGAGCAAAGAAATTCATAGTGCTTCACAATGCAATAAAAATGTGGAAGCAAGCTCAGAGAAAGCAAAGCATGCAGATAAATTCCCTGAGAAGAGACTCGCAAGACACACTCAAAAAACAGGGATCTCTCGCGGATGAGATTACAGTCCTACAAGGACAAGTATTGACCCTGACTAAGCGTCAGTATCCCACAGCCTAAAAAAAACATGAAGACAAGGGTACAGTGAGAGCTGGGAATACCGCTCATCTGAAAGACAAGGTTGCAAAATTTGAACCACCTAAACAAGCACTAGCAAAACCTTCAGCCACCCAACAGGCAACAAAAGAAGGTACACGTGCTGAATCAAAACCAGAAGAATCCTTAGCTGATGAAGCTGAAAAGATGGGACATTCTCTGGAAGTGGGTGTGGAATTGCAACTTAACCTCAAAGAGTCTGAACTAGCAACCCCATTGAGTGGGAAAAGGGCAGAGAGACAGCTTCAAGAGCAGAAAACTCAAAGGGCTGTTTTTAAATGCTCTGCAACTGCTGCTATACAGTCTGCCTACAATAAGACAAGCACCCGACGCAAGGGAAATCTCATGACCGCGCACGTAGCAAAAAGACTATACTTAGAAAAAGTCCTCCTCGAGCGACTGAGAGGTGCTGATCTTAAGCACCTTCGGGAGGAGACAAGAATAAACTGGAGAAAGGGCTCCAATCCCAGCAGGACTGAGGGTTCTCTTCCTCCATCCCCTCTCATTCAAGTCACAGAGATATCTAGAATGAGAGTGGAAGGATGGGCTTTGGCCGTGGCAAGCCCGAGCTTCCCACAAACAGGGGAGGTATGTAACAGGGGACTTATCCCTATTCACAAATGTGCCTCTAATCCAGCAGTGTGGTGGTTAACTGCTGGTAGGCAATTAACTAACACCACCTGCCTGATTTAGATGGCTTAGAAAAAGCCTGCCTTTGAGACAGGAAGTGACTCCTTAGCTCACGTGTGAGCTGAACTTTGGAGACAGAGCAGAGGTTATTGAGTCTCCCAGGAGAGACTGACCAAGAGAAAACAGATCTCTGGAGCTGACCATGTCTTGAGCTCTGCCAAAAGACACAGCAGAGCTGCTTCCAAGACACAGGGGAAACTTCTAAACCTGAATGCTGACAAACCCTGAAGAAAAGGTAGCAACCAGGGACAGAGAAGATTTTCCCTCCAAACTACAAGGAACAGATAAGACTTTTATTACAAGACTTTTAATATCTGTTCATTTCATGCTACAGTATGTGTTTGGGGCTGGGAGACATGCTTAACTAAGGGAGTTGTTAATTGCATAGTATTTCACTAGAACCACTCCCAAGTGAATAGAAGCTGTGTTTCCCCCTTGTTTGGATGGTTTCCTGATGTTAAGGAAAAGGCACAATAAAGTCTCGTAATAATTTCACCTTATAAAGTCTCCAATTGTGTACCTCTGTGAACGTCCGTCTACAGTCATCCATCATCATGGAACTTCAACTTTTTAAGGGCACTGGGAGCCAGTATCCGTTTGAGGTTTTTGGCTTTTCTAAACGCCACCTTAGGCTTATCAGGAATCACATCCCGAAGAAGCGGGTCCATTTTTAGAATGTCCCAGGGTTCGTGCATTGCCTTCTGGATTCTGATTTGCAATAATCTGTTATAAAAAGAGAGTTACAGATGCAGTGGCCGTTTTTCGAACATTTCACGCGTTGAAACATGCGCTATGCCGCGTGGTGTTGCGAGATGTTCTGTTGCATACATAGTGACCCATCAGATTAACTCACCAGGGTCTGCCTGTCTGTAAGAGATGCGCAGTAAGAGATAGGCTGAATCAGTCACTTTAACTGCGCACCTCTCACAGGCGATGGCAGGGGTTTTATTAAAAGTCTACAGTATTGTAGCAGGGGGTCTCCGGAGTGGAACCACATTGATTTCAGGTCTGGGGACCCCCTGCTTCCCGAGATACAGGCCCCATTATGGGGTGCTGGTATCTCCTATGCATGGAAATGCCTCACGTCACGTGATTGGGATATTTACATGCATAGGAGATACCGACACAGGGTCTGTATCTCAGGAAGCAGGGGGTCCTCGGACCTGATATAAATGCAGTTCTAGTCCGGGGACCCCTGTTCATCTACACTAGTCATAGATGTAAATTATTTTTTTTTAAATACAGTAATGGTACCGCAGGCCAGCGGGAACCCACGGGGAACAACTGAGGACACACGGACGCCCACTGGGACCACCTGAGGACCCACGGACACCTGCGGGGGAACCCAGGGAAACACAGGGACAACCCGAGGGCCCCCAAATAACCATGTGAACAACCCAAGGGCCCACAGACACCTGTGGGGACAACCCGGGGACCGTAAGACACCTGCAGGGACCACCCGTGGACACTATCAGGGCCCAAGGACACCCACGGGGACCACCTGGAGGCCCCACAGAGCCTAGCTGAGACAACTCGAGGATCCCCAGACACACATTGGAACCCCATAGGGTGCACTGTGGGAACAGCGGACACCTGTGGGGATGACCCGGGGACCCCCGCTGGCCTATGGTATTAATCCTGTGTCTATAAAAATAAATATTGGTTTTATGTCGGGGTACAGGGGATGCGTTGCGTATTGGTGCTTACTACATATTTAAATTAAAAATTATGACTAGTGTAGGTGAGCAGGGGGAACCTGAGCAGAACCGCATTGATTTCAGGTCCAGGGACCCCCTGCTTCCCAAGATACAGGCCCCGTTATGGAGTGCTGGTATCTCCTATGCATGTAAATGTCCCGATCATGTGACACAAAACATTTCCATGCATAGGAGATACCGGCACCCTATAACGGGGCCTGAATCTCGGGAATCAGGGGGTCGCCGGACCTGAAATCAATGCGGTTCAGCTCCGGAGACCCTCTGCTACAATACTGTGGTGTTAGAATTTTAATATAACCCTGCGATCGCCTGTGAGAGGCGCCCAGTTAGAGTGACTGATTCAGCCTCTCTCTTACTGCGCATCTCTTACAGACAGGCAGACCCTGGTAGGACTCACATAGCAGGGACCCCTCCTGTGTCAATCTGATGGGCTATTAGTCTGCCGCAGCAAATTTTGAGAGAATCTTAGGACATTTTCGAAATTCAAGAAATGTTCGAATAACGGCAGCTGCATCTGTAGTTATTTAACCATTTTTGCATTCTGATTCCTTGAGAATTAATAGGGGTTCTCTCTGCACCTCTACTTCTTTTAAACCCGCTTCTTCGGGATGTGATTCCTGCTAAGCCTAAGGTGGTGTTTAGAAAAGCCAAAAACCTCAAAAGGATACTGGCTCCCAGTATCCTTAAAAAAACATTAAGAATTGTGGTGGCGGATTCTACTATGGGCCTTATGCTATAAGCAGTGATAAGCCCCTTAATGCCAGCTTATCGCCAAAAAAGCCTACAGCATCTCAGAAAGCCCCGATAAGCTGGCAAAAGAGCAAAAATCACTGTTTTTTTTCCGCCAAAGCGTGACAATAAGCCACTTATCACCAGCTTTTCAAACTTGCTCAATTCTAGTAGTGCCGTTCAGCTTATCGAGGCTGATCGCCACAACTAGAATGGAGATTTCCTCTCCAAATCATCCCACCAGAAAAAGTTGGCAAGAAGGTGGTGAGAAGCTGCCAATAAGCAGCAAAACGGCACTTAGGGGGAAAAAAATGCATTTTTCCTGCATCGGATTGAAGCCGGGAGACTCAAGAGCTGATATCCATTAATACCAGCACCAGAGACCCCTGGCATGAATCAGATGCATGAAAAATGCATTTACAAGCAACTTCATTACATTAGCGGCTAACCGCTAAGGAAATGATGGGGTTAACCACCAGTGCCATGGTTATTGTGGGTACCGGGGGTTGCTTATTGTGAGTACCGGGGGTAGGTGAAGGTAGTATTTGGCCGTTGGTCGGTGTTTAGGCCTTGCGGGGCGCTTGCGGGCGGACTTAACCCCTTCATTACCTTAGCAGTTAATACAGGTAAGGTAATGAAGGGGTTAAGTCCCCCTGCAAGCGCCCCGCACCGCTCCGCTTCCCACCCGGTAGGCCTAAACACCCATACTTCGGTCTAATTCCCCCTTCACCCACCACTGCTACCCACAATACAAAAAAATACACACAATAGTCCTACTAGCCAACTCCTAGGCCACCAAAAACCATTACAATATTCAATAAACAACAATACACAACCCACCCACTCCCTGTGCCCTCACATAAAACCATTATTTATTTTTTTACACACAGGATTGATACCACAGGCCAGCAGGGTTCCCTGGGTCGTCCCATGGGTGTCCGCAGGCCCCACAGGGCACCCAGGGGTGTTCCATGGGCCTCCAGGTGGTCCCCGCGGGTGTGCGTCAGCCACAACGGGACCCACGGGTTATCGCCGCGGGTGTCTGGGGGTGTCTGGGTCGTCCCCACGGGTGTCTGTGGGCTCTCGGGTGGTCCCTGCAGGTGTCCAGGATGCTCAGGTTGTCCCTGTCAGAATCTGTGGGTCTTTGTTTGGTCCCTGTGGGTCCCCGCTGGCCTGTGGTACCATTCCTGTATTTAAAAAAAAACAAAGATGAAAGAATGACACAAGGCACTGCAGGGTTTTTTTAATGCTTGGAAAATATGAAAATATGAAAAACAGGGTCCCTGTTGAGATATGCACTCCACCTAACAGATGTAAATTATACATACTGGTAAGATCCTTCACTTTGCTGGTAAGAGGTGGTGTTAACACCTCCACTGATTAGAAAAAATAATTTTATTACATTCAAACACAAAACAAAATAGTAGGATTAAAACTGAAACTCACATTGGCGCTTATACAGAACAGCAGGTAACTATATAGTAGTACTATCCCTGCTATTGCATACTGTAGCAAAAACCTCATGGAAGCGAACAGCCATACACATCTAAGAGATATCTGCATGTGATAGATACTCTATCTAAGCATGTGTGCTGGTGTATAGAACAGAGTGCTTGGTGTACAATGTTACTAGTGAAATAATGATTCCCAAGACTCTCAAAGTGAGAGGGATATTTATACCAAATAAAACTTAATAACAACCTTATGCGTGTGTGTGTATTATATACAATGTAACATGCCAAGGTAACTGAAATATCAACTATGAAAGGTATCCCTAGGACTTAAGGGACACAAACTGACCAGATGTATCCTGATCCAGTCCTCCTGCGCCTCTCTATATTTGAATATAGCTGTAAGCAGACTATAGAGAAAGCATGGGGATAAAGTATCACAGACTGTGGGAGTACTGCAGCATTGCTCAAACGAAAGCTGTGGTAAGTCTACCGTGAGCCCTAGCTGCTAGTGGATGCCTCGTGGGCCCACAACATATGTTAGCTAAGTGCTACTCCTATCTGAATGCATTGTAACTCTTACTCATACCCCATACACACACCGGAGGAAGGTGGGGAGAGGAAGGGATAGAGGGAGAGCAGGTAAACAAGTCCTGCAAGCTGAGACAGCCGTGAACAATCGCGCTCAAGACCAAGGTAAGCCTGCTATAATCCCTCTCTGCTAGTGGATGCCTCATGAGCCCACATTAAATTTTAAGCTTGTACACTAAACCATTTGTCAAGGTATGCTAGCGCGCTAGTGAGAAAGTGACCATGACGTCATTAGCATGCTATTTAATGAGCCAAAAACTTAGCGACGTTTTGACCAAATCGGTCTTTTTCAAGCTTTGGTCGCTAAGTTTTTCACATTAAATAGCATTACAAAAAAACCACAGTGCCTTGTGTCATTCTTTCATCTCAGTATGACTTGGATTTCCAGCAGGACTTCTTACAAGACACAAGTACACAAGACATGGCCTACATTTCAATAAATACACCTCCCCCCCCCCCCCCACCAAAACACATACAATACAGTAATGTGCAAAATAACTATTATCCAGATAAGGATAATAGATTTTTTGCCCATTATTTAACACAACATTAGCCAGCCAGCATAAATCAAAACTGTTCTACTTACCCCTGCCAACATGAAGGGTGTCCTTGTCAGCATACTGCAGGGCCATTTCCTCTGATGCCAGCAACAATACATAAAAAAAATACAATCTAATGGCCCCCAGACCCTTAATCACCTTAGTGGTTAATAACTACTATAGTAATTAAGGAATTAACCCACCCTGCCCCGCTACCCATCCGGGAGGCCTAACGACCCACCCTGGACCCACTATACCCACCCTGTACCCGTTGAGTGGCATAGTAATACATCCATCAGACATATATAATATTGGCATGACAAGCTACTATAGCAGTCAATGGTCACACTAATACAAAAACATGAATGTCAAAAATACACAAGAATAAAATATATACAACAAGAACCTAAACACCTAGAAACAAAAATTAAAAGCACTAGCCAACCAAGCAATTACATAAATAAAATCACTAGCCAATCAATTAAAGAAATAAAACCACTAGGCATTCAATAACATAATTAAAACCACTAGGACTCTTTCTGGACCCTGTGTTCCCCCTCATCTATGCTCTTCCCCCTGAATGGATGAGAGTGCTCATAAACATCAGATTGAACCGAGGTCCAATGGAACAACTGAATCCTATTAGCACGTTTGGACTATACATTTTTATGTAAGTGCTGTGAACTGTATTTTTTATACAAAGTATCACATTATTGTTACTTATAGTGTCCCTCCATGCAGTTTTTAAAAATGTTGTCTTTGTGTGGTATTGACCTTGTTGATCACGAGAGAAGGATCAGCTGCAGGAGTGACTCTTAGAAGGGAGTGTACATTAACTACTAGCCAGCACGCACTTCACCATTTGTTGTGCCCAGACGGAACTGCTACTAGCAGACCCTTCTGAGGTGTGTATTTCGGGAAGCAGGGGGTCCCTGGAGCTGAAATCAACATGGATAAGCTTCGAAAACCCGCTGCTTCAAACTTACACTGGCGACACACTTTATTGAAGTGTGGCCAGTTCCGCAAGCCGGGAGATCCCCTCGGCGTGCCGCGCGTCACCGATGCGCGGTCACGCGTCATCGGGTGCCTGCGCCCCCTGCACGCGCGTCCAGGGCTCCCCGAGGGAGCCCTGGTGTCCCGCGATGTGGGGGACGGCGGCAGGGGGTTCCAGGGGACCCGGCGGACCCGGAGAGGAGAGGGGGAAGCCGCGATCGGCGGGCCTCTCCTCCGCTGCTTCGGCGCGCGCCCGGCACCCTCCGGCGCGCGCCAGGTAACTGCTGCGGCCGAGAACGGGCAAATGCTCGAATAAACTCGGCCGCAGCAGTAGTACAAAAATGAAGAAAAAAAAAGAAAACATGAGGTGGTGCCTGCTTATATTTATATCCAGTATGCTTTATGAATCATAATCTTTTGCACTTGTTTCAAAATGGCACAAAACAATTTGGGCAAATGATAAGCCTGCGGCTCCTGTTCAAGTAATGTTACAGAAACTGAGCGCTGTGATAGCAAATAAAGATAAAACTATAATCAGTTTTTTATTTATATTTGATCAAGGTTTTAAGAAGGTGAGCATGTAAAAAATATAAAAATCATTTCTGGAAGGCAATCTAAATAGAATTTGTTTGCTATCTTAGATTTTAATATTGGACTTTATTACTAATTTCACTGACAAGCCTATTAAAATATGTCTGAAAAGAACATGAACATTTAATGAAATAAAGAGCCAGCTGTATATCCAACGAAGAGTGGTGGTTTATTGCCACATCATATGAATAAATAAGGTTGTACAAAAGTTAGCATGAATAGTAAAACCAAGCCCGGAAACATAAAAAAATAATCTAATGGGCCCACAGCAACTTTGTCAGGAAATCAACAAATAAATAAATGTGTACTGAAGACACTCACTAAGGGGGCTATGCACTAAGCTGTGAGCTTTTGTGCTGGCCTGAAAATAAATAAAATGTCCGCTAAAAATTGAAGCCGGAGGCGCGATTCACTAAGGATTTCAGCACATTCGGGATCTGACGTGCTGAAATCTGCCCGATCGTGTGTGCTTCCCCCTTTCCCCCGCCTGTTACCATGCTTAAAGTTCAAGTACGATAACTGATAGAAAAAAAGGCCTCCTGTAACATTTGCATGGAGATTCTGCATCTCCATGCACGGCTGTTACAGGCGATCATGCATTAACATATACTATTTAATAATAGTGTACATGAGCAGGGGGTCTCGGGACCTGAACCGCATTGGTTTCAGGTCCGGGGACCCCTACTTCAGGAGATACAGGCCCTGTTATGTGGTGAAGGTACCCCCCTCACTTTAAAGCTTCCGCGTCACGTTACAGGGACATTTAAATTCTGTAGGGGATATCGGCACCCCATAATGGTGCCTGTATCTCCTGAAGTAGGAGTTCCTGAGGCTGAAACCAATGCGGTTCAGCTCTGCAGACCCCCTACACATCTACACTACTGTCAAAACACACACAACAATAAACAATAATTCATTACCGTAGCGGATAGCCGCTATGGTAATGAAGCTGCATTAATGTACATTTTAAAAATAGGGTGCGGGAGCAGGGGGTCCCCTGAGCTGAACCGCATTGATCTCTGCCTCAGAGACCCCCTGCTTCCTGAGTTACAGGCCCCGGTATGGGGCATCGGTGCGAGTGTCGCCGCCATCTTTATAGCGTCCACGTCGCGTCTTGGACGCTAGAAAGATGGCGGCGACACTGGCCTCCGATGCCCCATTCCGGGCCGGTAACTCGGGAAGCAGGGGGTCTCTGAGGCAGAAATCAATGTGTTCAGCTCAGGGGACCCCCTGCTCCCGCACACTATTAATAAAAATACATTAAAGCAGCTTCATTACCTTAGCGGCTATCTGCTAAGGCAATAAAGGGGTTGAGGCACAATAGCATGTTTATTGGGACAATGGCCCCCAATAAACATTGCAATATACAACACACATCCCCCGACCCCTAACACATACACTACAGTAATGGGCAAAATTACTATTATCCACATATGGATAATAATGCATTTGCCCATTTAAAATACATGAATCACAATAAATACAGTAAATACATATTACACTTACCTTTTCCAGGCACACATGATGAAGGCCACCTTCATCCTCATCCTGCCCATGTCCCCCTCTGGTGCTGCAAAACATACACAAGAATACAAATAGCCAATGTAACCCCTTAATTACCTTAATAGTTAATAACCGCTATAGTAATTAAGGGTTAACCCACCCTGGCGCGAAACCAACCCTTCACCCATTCATTTGTACATTGGGTATAATATATATATCATATAAATGGTAAAGGAGTACATAAACATGCATAAATAAAAACATGAAAATCTGAATCTCAAAATCTGCACATTGCATCTTAAAATTTAACCTGCAGCACATTGCTAAATAAATTATAGCTCATCTCCCAACAAACCAGCACCTACACAAATATATATCAAATGTCTATCAAACAATTGCTTTTTAGTGTGTACATGATGCAATTAATCTGTGCATCATGTAACATTATGCAAAATCAATGTTCAAAATAAAATAAACTATGAACAACAACATGCAATGCCATCCACAAAATCAAATAAATTTAACATCAATCAATTTAAAAAAATCAATTACAATACAATACAAATCAATTATACAATTCAATTCCTAAATCCAAACCATTGAGAAAAAGATTCTACTTCAGAGTAACCACCATCACACAAATCTAACTACCAAAAATAAGCCATTATTAAAAAGCAAGCTCCTGAAAGAAACTATTGCAAAACCATGAAAAATTACATGTAAATAAATATCAATTACATTACACACACCAATTCCTAACCAAAGCTGCAAAATACATGTTAACAACATCAAAAGAACATAAATAAACATTTGCAATACAATTGTATTGTATTGTATTGTATGTATTTATTTATATAGCGGCATAAATATACATAGCGCTTCACAGTAGTAATACATATCATATAAATAACAAATAATATAAATCAGGTCATGGGAATAAGTGCTTCAGACATAAAAGTAACATTAAGGAAGAGTCCCTGCTCTGAGGAGCTTACAATCTAATTGGTAGGTAGGGAGAACGTAGAGAGACAGTAGGAGGGAATTCTAGTAAGTGCGTCTGCAGGAGGCCAAGCTTTATGTATCATGTGTCCAGGATTATCCAGTGCTATTCATATGCATCTTTAAGCAGATGTGTCTTAAGGTGGGTCTTAAAGGTGATAGAGAGGGTGCTAGTCGGGTATTGCGGGGAAGGGCATTCCAGAGGTGCGGGGCAGAAAGTGAGAAAGGTTTAAGGCGGGAGAGAGCTTTAGATACAAAGGGGGTAGAAAGAAGACATCCTTGAGAAGAACGCAAGAGTCGTGATGGTGCATAGCGAGAAATTAGAGCTGAGATGTAAGGAGGGGCAGAAGAATGTAAAGCTTTAAAAGTGAGGAGAATTGAGTGTGAGATACAGGATTTGATCGGAAGCCAGGAGAGGGATTTCAGGAAGGGAGATGCGGAGACAGATTTAGGAAAGAGTAGAGTGATTCTGGCAGCAGCGTTTAGGATAGATTGTAGGGGAGACAGGTGAGAGGCAGGAAGGCCGGACAGCAGGAGGTTGCAGTAATCGAGACGTGAGAGAATGAGGGCCTGAGTCAGAGTTTTAGCAGTCGAGTAACAGAGGAAAGGGCGTATCTTTGTGATATTGCGGAGGAAAAAGCGACAAGTTTTAGAAACGTTTTGAACATGAGAGGAGAATGAGAGAGAGGAATCAAGTGTAACTCCTAGGCAGCGTGTTTGGACTGAATGATCGTATTTCCAATAGTAATGTGGAAGGAGGTAGTAGGGCCAGGTTTGGGAAGAAGTATAAGGAGCTCTGTTTTTGCCATGTTAAGTTTCAGTCGGCGGATGGCCATCCAGGATGATATTCCAAAGAGGCATTCAGAAACTTTGGTCTGTAAAGCAGGTGTAAGGTCAGGGGTTGAAAGGTAAATTTGTGTGTTGTCAGCATAGAGGTGATATTTAAACCCAAAAGATGTGATTAGGTCACCTAGAGAGAGTGTGCAAAGAGAAAAGAGAAGGGGTCCCAGGACAGAGGGGACAATCATTTATTATCCCTGTATGTTTACCAAATATAGCTAAAAATTACACAGGGGCAATAAATGAGCATAAAAAGCAATGACTACATCAAAAAATACAATACAATTCAAACATTCAGTTTCCCTGTATGTATGTATATCCATAGTGACATACATAAATTCAGGGGCATTAAATGGACATTAAAAAAAACACATGAATAACAAATAAAAAAAACCTGTAAAAGTGAAAAAAAGATACTTTTCTTTTATTTACTTACCATTAGATAGCCCACTCAGCGAAATCCAGGGGAACCGGAACCACTCGAACCAATCCACAGGTAACCGTAAAATAAAAAACCCTTACAATCAAACATGGGGATTACATGGATTACAAATAAAGAAGATAGAAAAAAAGAAGAAAAGAATGACAGAAGAAGATAGAAGAAGTGAATGAAGATTAAAGAAAGATTTTTGTACCTGATGCTGATCTTCAAGAGGATGGAGGCGGATTGCAGTTGATGATGTCGCGGGTCGAGAGCTTCCTGATACGCTGGGATTCGGAGGGTGAAGACTTCTAAAGGTAAGATAAATATTGAATGTATGTAAATTTCTTTTTTCAGGTTTTATTATTGTATTTTTTTTCTTTATATGTTTTTGATTGCCCATTGACTGCTAATGTATTAATCTGTGCCCTTTTAGGGTACAGATAAATACAATAAAAGGCAATGCATTTTTTTGGCAAATGCTTGTTTTCAAAGGATTGTTATTTTTTTTTTTTCTGTTTATTGTTTTCACTAAATTGTTTGGTATTTGGATGGCTTGTTGATATTACATTTTAGGATTGGTTAGTGGTTTTATTTCTTGAATGGTTTTGTTGGTTAGGTGTTTATTTAATTGTATTCTAGTATTTTGGTAAAACATAATTTTTATTATTTTGCGGTTTTGGTGTTAGAATAATTTTATTGATGTGTAGTTGAGGCTTTTTGGTTCTTTTATTCTTGTGGTGTTTAGGTGCTTGTTTATTTTTTTAATTGTTGTGTATTGTTGTGCTTGATTTTTTTTTTATAGGTTGGCCATTGACTGTTATAGTGGCTTATCATGCCCATAGTATATGGGTATGATGTACCTCTGTGAAAATCCATGGTAGAAGTTGGATATAGTGGCCCCCCAGGGTGGGTGGTTAAGCCTCCCAGGCGGGTAGCAGGTGATGGAGGTTAACCCCTTAATTACTATAGTGGTTATTAATCGCTAAAGTGATTAAGGGGTTAGGGGCCTGTAAGGATTTGTGTTTGCCTGCGTCGTGCTCTCCGCTGTGCTCACCCACATCAACCCGCGATCGGGTGCTCCATCGCCCCTTCCTCACATTGCACCTCCCGCTGTGCTGGCTGCCCCTTTGGCCTTGCTTCACACGCGGACCCCGCGCTGGGGGAAGTACTGGTCCCGCCTCTGGGCTCCGTCCTCGTGGTGATGGAAGTGGCTCGCAGTGCTCACATGCTTTGCACGGTCAGTGCACGCACACGCTGAATCAGGGCCTTGCTTCTGTCCATTATTCCGCAGCTGCTGCAAACTCCTGTCCTGACCATCACAGTGAGAGATACTGGTGAGCTCCTTCCTCTACAGCCTGCCTATTGGCCCAGGGTACTATTTATGCTCAGAAAGCCCCTTGACAAGATGGCTGAGCATAAGACTTCATTCAGTGTGAAGTGCTTTCTTCAATCCTTACCTCCTTGTCTTGTACCTGTTACACCAGTTCCTGGCTCCTGCTTGTCTGACCTTGGCTTCATCTGTACTCCATACTTCTCCTCCTCTGACCCTGGTATTACCTTCGACGATCCGCACCTTTCCAACCACGACCTCGGCAAGTACTTTCTACGACTCTGGCCTCTATAACCCCGTCCTGGCTACCCGCTACCAATCTACACTCTGGATGCTCTCTCGCAGCTGGAGGTTGGTGTTTTCACACTCCCCATCTCGGCCCGTGGTCGCGCCCTGTTTGTGGTGAGCAATCCGTAACAGTATGCTCAGCCCCAAAACATGGACCCCGCTGAGGTGGGGGGAATCATGAGCATGCACGCTAGCATGTTCTCTAAAATTGAAAAATACTGTATCTGGAACAAAACAATCAACGCATGGAGCTGCTTCAACAGACCGTGCAATCTATCACTGACCAGACGCAGACTCCTCCTCTTATCCGTGGCCCTTCTGGGTCTTCTGTCCCTGTCCTTACCTCAGTGTCCATGACCACAACTTCTGAACCAAGACTGCCTACACCCAATTGCTATGGTGGTGACCCACATGGCTGTCGGGTTTTTTTGAACCAATGTTTCATTCAATTCGTGTTAATGCCTTCTCGATTCATTTCTCAAAGATCCAAAGTGGCATACATTATTTCGCTACTTACCGATGATACTTTTGCCTGGGCTTCACCCATGCCTGGGCTTCACCCATCTGGGAACTGAGATTTGACCTCACCAATGATATCGCATGATTCACCCGGGAGTTCCGCATAGTGTTCGACACGCCTGGACGCAAGGTAACTGCTGCTTCTCCTTTATTGCACATCTCCCAGGGAACCCGTCCCGTCGCTCAATATGCCCTAGAGTTCCGCATCATAGCTGCCGAGACCGGATGGAATGACAAGGCCTTTACAGCTGCCTTCTGGCAAGGTCTTTCTGAGACCCTAAAGGACGAGCTCGCCGCACAGGCAAATCGCACTGATCTCGAGGAACTCATCGTTCTATGTTTCCGGGTTGACCAACGTATGCAGGTGAGAAAATCCGAGAGGGCCCATCAACGGCAAGGTACTCAAAGACCCCACAGTTGCTACACAGGTATGGCCAAACTGCTCCCGCTAGATACCGAGGAACCCATGCAACATGGCGGCAATAAGCTGTCTTCCAGTGAGAAACAGTGCCAACGTAATGCAGGACTCTTCCTGTACTGTGGTAACCCAGGACATCAGGTACTCAACAGCCCTTACTAGTCGGGAAACACCAACTCCCAGTGAGAGTCAAGAGAATCACATTGGGAACACTATCCACCTATCCTACACAAAAAATACCAACTAGGATTCTAATTCCCGTTACGTTAACCAGTGATAATTTACACAGCACTGGCCTTTCTGGATTCTGGGTCAGGAGGCAATTTCATCGATCAGGGCTTCGCTGAGAGGAACAAAATCCCCCTGGTTTTCAAGAAACGTCCTGTAGGCCTGGAATCCATTAACGGATGCCCCTTTCAACCGGCATTTATCTCCCTACAGACCATACCCTTCAAATTGCGGACAGGAGAGGATTATACAGAGAGGATCCAGCTGGATGCCATAGATACTCCTTTGGTCGACGTGATTCTTGGTCTCCCATGACTCCAGCTACACAACCCACGTATAGACTGGACGGACACAGAACCTTTCCAATATAGTTCTCTCAGCTTCAATAACTGCGCTGTTTCTGCCAAAAGATTATGCAGGGTTTCGGTACCAGGAGAAGAGAATATAAGCCTCCCTGAGGTCTACACAGAATTCCGGGAAGTCTTTGACAAGGCAGAATCTGAAGTACATCCGCCCCACCGGTCATTTGATTGCCCCATTGATCTACTGCCCGGCTTGGTGCCCCTGAGAGGATGCTCCTACCCGCTCTCCCTTCCGGAGACCAAGACCACGAAGAGTATATACAGGAGAATCTATAAAAGGGGTTCATTCGCAAATCTTCATCTCCCGCGGGAGCAGGCTTCTTTGTAAAAAAAAAAAAAGATGGATCTCGTCGACCCTGCATCGACTATAGAGGCCGCAAAAAGATCACCATCAAAAACCAATACCCTCTACCATTGATCTCAGAGCTCTTCGACCGACTACAGGAGGGCCATCATCTTCACCAAACTGGATCTAATCTGGTAAGAATCTGCCAGTGCGACGAGTGGAAGACGGCCTACAATACCCGAGACGGACATTACGAGTACCTCATCATGCCATTCGGCCTTTGCAATGCTGCTGCCGTTTTAAGAGATCTTTTAAAAAAATATGTCATAGTCTACTTGGACGATATACTGATCTTTTCCAAGTCTATAAAGGAACATACAGGGCACGTCAAGCAGGTACTTCTATGACTACGAGAAAAACAACTATTCGCTAAACTGGAGAAATGTCACTTCCACCAAACTACTACCGCCTTTTTGGGGTACATCATCTCTGACACCGGCCTTGCCATGGATCCAGCTAAGGCGAAAGCGGTCCTGGATTGGCCTCGTTCCACTACTTTAAAAGCCGTACAATGCTACATAGGATTCGCCAATTACTACCGCAGATTCCTCCAGAATTTCCCTTCTTCGGTAGCACCCATTATGGCCCTGACCAAAAAAGGTGCGGATCCCGCTTCATGGTCCTCCGCCGCTATTCAAGCCTTCGACCATCTGAAAACCGCTTCCATATCTGCACTTATCCTCATACACCCTGACCCCAACTTGCCTTTTACCTTAGAGGTAGAAGCGTCTGATGCTGGGGCCGGAGCTATTTTGTCACAGAGGAAGACCCCTCAATCTACATTCCACCCATGCACATTTTTTTCTAAAAAAAATTATTCCGCCAAACAGAACAAAGATGTAGGTAACCGGGAACTCCAAGCCATCAAGATGGCTTTAGAAGAGTGGAGACATCTCCTAGAGGGCACGGAGAACCCAATTACCATCTTGACGGACCACAAAAACCTGCTGTACATAGAAGGAGCTCGGCGCTTGGGGCTCGACAAGCTCGATCGTCACTTTTTTTTCCCGTTTCAACTTTATTTCATACTTACTGGGTTCGAAGAATGTAAAGACTGATGCACCCTCCCGTAAGTTTCTGGTGGAGGAAAAGACGGAGGATCATCAGGAGACCATACTCCTCTCTACATGTGTAATCTCCGCCAACACATTTGATGCTTTGGAGAATATTGTACAAGGTCAGTCCAACATCCCTGAAGGTCTCGAAGTCCCAGAGGGTCACTTGTTTACCTTACCTGTCTATTGAAAGAAGGTACTGGAATGGGGTCACTCTTCCAAGTCATCAGGACATCCAGGTACGAGGAGAGCTATCGACTTTTTGGAACAGACCTTTTGGTGGCCAGGTATGCAGAAAGATATCAGGAAATCCGTCGCAGCTTGCTCTACATGTGCTCGTAATAAGACTCCCCGTAACAAACCTTCAGGCCTTCTTCAACCTCTTCCCATTCCGGACCGCCCATGGACCCATTTTTCCATGGATTTCATTGTAGAATTACCCAGTTCCAAAGGGATGAACACCATCTTGGTAGTGGTAGATTGCTTCTCTAAGCAAACTCACTTTGTTCTGCTGAAGGGCCTTCCCAGCGCTTCCAAACTAGCAGAGGTGTTTGTTAATGAAATTTATTGCCTCCACAGGGTACCAGAGGTTATCGTTTTCCTGATCAGGGTTTCAAAATGTATTTCCAAAGTTTGCTGGTCATTCTGTCAGCAATTTGGCATCTCACTCCATTTCTCCTCTGGTTACCACCCTCAGACCAACAGTCAGACTGAGCGGACAAACCAATCCCTGGAGCAGTTTATTCGATGTTTTGTCTCGGAAACTCAGGATGACTGGACTGATCTTTTGCCCTGGGCCAAGTTTGCGCACAATAATTTACACAGTGAATCTACTATGGAGCCTCCCTCCTTCATCAAATATGGTTTTCACCAGTCTCTCCTTCCCATTTCTACACCCAGTTCCGGAGTCACGGCAGCAGACAACAGGGCACTTCAGTTGCAGAATTCTTTGAGGAAGATGCAAGGTAATCTCAGGAAGGCTACTTCCAGACAAAATACTCAGACTGTCATTGACGGAAGATTCCGGACTATAGTCCTGGAGACAAGGTGTTGTTATCCACCAAGATTATACGCCTCAAGGTTCCTACACTTAAATTAGCCCCAAGATTTTTCTGTTTGTTCAACATCATTGAAAGAGTCAACCCAGTAGCGTACCGTTTACATCTTCCCTCCTCCATGAGAATCCTGTTGGTGTTTCACACCTTGTTGCTGAAGCCTCATATCCAGACTCCTCTATCTTCCCCTCCGCCCTCGCCTCCTGAACCATTTCCTCATGAAGAGGCAACAAGAATTCGAGGTAAAGTCAGTGCTGGACTCCAGGATGTCTAGGGGAGGTCTACAGTATCTTGTCCACTGGAGGGGTTACGGCCCCAAAGAACGATCCTGGATATCCCAACATTTTCTACGTGCTCCCAGGCTCGTCTGGGCCTTCCATTCTAAGTACCCCCACAAGCAATCCCTGAGATGCCAGAAGGTCGCTCCTGAAGGAGGGTGAGGTACTGTAAGGATTTGTGATGGCCTGCAGCATGCAAACTCCTGTGCTGCCTATCACAGCGAGGGATACTGGTGAGCTCCTTCCTCTGCAGCCTTCCTATTGGCTCAGGGAACATTTATGCTCAGACAGCCTCTTGGCAAGATGGCTGAGCATAAGACGTCATTCAGTGCGAAGTGCTTACTGCAATCCTTGCCTGCTTGTCTTGTACCTGTTACACCAGTTCCTGGCTCCTGCTTGTCTGACCTTGGCTTCATCTGGACTCCGTACATCTCCTCTCCTGAACCCGGCACTACCTTTGACGATCCGCACCTCTCCAACCCCGACCACGGTAAGTACCTATGATGATCCGCACCTCTCCAACTCTGACCTTGGCAAGTACCTTCTACAACTCTGACTTCTATAACCCAGACCCAGCTACCCACTACCAATCTACACTCCGGACACGCTCTTGCGGCTGGAAGTTTGTGTCTTCACAATCCCCACCTCGGTCATGTCCTGTTTGTGGTGCGCACTCCATTACAGGGCCATTATATTGTATTTTTTCTTGTACTCTTGCTGCCAATGGAGGACATGGACCTGGAGTATGGTGATGAGGACGCCCTTCATCATGGCGGATAATTAGAAGTTGTATTTACTTTATTTATGCTTACTGGCTAATGTTTTTTTTTAGAATGGGCATATGAGCTATTATCCATATCTGGATAATAGTCATTTTGACCATTACTGTTCTGTATGTGTTGGGTGTGTGCATGTTTTTGTTAGGGTAGAGGAGGTGGGTATTAGTGTTGTTATGTTTTTTAATGTTTTTTGTGGGTATCGAGGGTGGGTGAAGTTGGCATTTGGCCCTTTCTGGGTGTTTATGCCAACCAGATGGGTAGCAGGAGGGGTTAACCCCTTCATTACCTTAGCGATATTAACAGCTAAGGTAATGAAGTGGTTAACTCCACCTGCAACCCCCCCTGCAAGGCCTAAACACCCACCAAGGGCTATATACCACCTTCACCCACCCCCACTACCCACAATAAACATTGCACCGGTAGTTAACCCCTTCATTGCCTTAGCGGTTAGCTGCTAAGGTAATGAAGTTGCCTGTAAATGCATTTTTATTGTATCCATGCCAAGGGTCTCCGGTGCTGGTATTCATGTGTATCAGCTCCGGAGACCCCCGGCATCAATCCTATGCAGGAAAAATTCAGCCTTCTCAGCAGCTTCTCACCAACTTCACGCCAACTTTTTCTGGCGAGATAAATTTGGGAAAAAATTGCCATTCTATAGCTTCGGTAACCTAAGTGAGGCTACTAGAATTGCATGAAATTAAAAACCTGCTGATAAGGGGTTTATCGCGCCACACCTGATGATGGGTTTTTGACGTGAGCAAAAAATGGTGATTAATGCTTTTGCCACCCCCTTATCAAGGCTTTCTGAATCACTGTGGCTTTTTTTGACTGATATCTGCAAAGAGCCTCGATAAGTGGGTTATGAATGCTACTAGAATAGGCCCCTTACTCTTTTTGTTTTTGTGTATCTCTTGTAGATTTGGATCCTTTGCTTCCTTAGGATTTTTGCTGGAACAGTAGCAGCAAGCAGGTTCTTGCATCAGGTTTTTGCTTCCGTAGAAGCTGGGTCCATCCATATTTCAAGCACAAGAGTACAAAAGTTAGTTCGGATCAAGATCTGTGAGTGTGGCAATGCAATGCCTGTGAGAATTTATGCACATTACTGCTGATGTCACAGGTGCAGCATTCGATGTTGGACGGGGCTTAGTTTGTGATTGTAGCAAGGTGTCAAAAGTAGGCATACAGTATACCTGTACCGCATGCTTTACCTGTATAATACAGCACAACGAAGATAGATTTCACATTGAATACACATTTGTTGGTGGTTTATCGCTTCTGCAAAGCAGCAATAAGTAAAGTAATTACCAAAGAAACTAGCATTGCGGCAAGGCACATCTACAAGAAAGGATACAGAACAATACATCTAATGGCTACCGGAAGTAGACATCCAGGTGTCACTAGACTGTGTTCGGTATCATGCCCAAGGGAAGACAAAGATTCATATAATTGTCGGCAACGTCAGAACCAAGTAAGTACTGTACTGTATACACTCTTGCTTTGAATTTTTTTCTTCACACAGCCACACAGTTTGCCTATGCATCCTAATTCTAATTTTGTCTTTCACAGAATCCAGCTCATTCAGCGACAGTGACATTTTGGATATGATCCCCATGCTACTGACCCTGACTTGGCAACCCAGAGCTGTAACCTCTGCCTATTTCACATCAGAAAAATTGGACAGCGCTCTCACACTAATCATACAAGTGAATAAAAGTGGATAAGAAAAAAAACAAATTATCATACTGTGATATAAACTGGGTATGAAAATTGCTCAAAACCTCTGGTGACGACTTGTTTCCAAAAGTCCTCTGTTTCAGCGTCACTCCTCCAAAATCCAGAAGGAGCAGGATCACCCTAGAGAAGAACACATAATATAGTGTACACTGTGCAAAGTAAATGTGGAAAATGTGGAACTGAGCTTGGCCCATATGTCAGCCTACTTACTAGGACATGGAAGTAATAAAGCAATTCCAAACAATGGCTAGTGTGTGTCTTCTTAATGCTGTTGTGGCTTTTGGTTCCATGGGGTATACGGGTACTCGGGATGTACAGTATGTGGGTATTCCCTCAGAATAATAGAAGAGACTTAGTGCCAACTAAACATATACACATATTACTCACACTTTGTGCGTTTTTGACAGGCAAAATTATAGGAGAAAGTAGCTGCTTTTGAGTACTTGGTTTCTTTCTGGGGCTTCAGGTACTGTGTATCAGCAGTTCTCTAGTCCTCTCTGTGTTACCAGGGAGCCCCTTCGTCACCGCTACACTCAATATCCTTGGCGTCTGCTTGGGCGTCTGACGTCACTTCCGGGTGTGCTCCCCGCCTCCAGCACCATCAGGAATGTAGGATTTTCAGGAAGGCAGCAGTCCCAGTCATCACTATGACACGCGTGCCCGGCGGGGTGCGGCGCGTGCACAGCGCTAACCGCGATCTGCGGTCTCCAGGGAGAGAGGGAGATTGCGATGGGAAGGGGCGTGGTGAGTATTTTGTGGGGGCGTGGCCAATTACCTCATGCAGCTGGTTCGCCCTCATTGGCTGAACCGCTGGTGGGGGCGTGGCCACGCCTCCGTCGCAAGTTCCACATACAATTTTTTTTATGTGGGAAAACTTGCAGTACAGCGCGGCTGCTAAATGCGCGCCGATGCTTGTACTTGTCCCGGATAGATTGGGAGGCGGTGCTTGTGCATACAGCACACACCAAGGCATGCGCTGTAGAACGCACTGGGACCGCAGTCTAACTCTACCACCAGACGCTCTCACCTGTGAAAATCTCTAAGCGTTTCACAGCTGACACCGCTTCAACAGGAGATAGATGCCACCCCTCACCCTCTCTCTATTTAAAGGCCGCCTTAATCAAGTTGGGTGTTAATTGGAGGCAGGTGCCAATATTTTGCCATAAAGAGCTTATTATGTACAATTAACAACACATATTAACTTTAATACATCTTAATAGATTATGAACAATTTTAAAAAAACACTGGTTTTACCTTTATGGGGATAGAGTTGGTACAGCAATATTGGAGAGGAAGAGATAGGGGATAGGATAGCAAGAGAGAAAGATTTTGACCCATAAGTTGAAAACGCTCATACCTTTTGGATAAAATGTTGAGATTGAGCTAATACCTTTTCTTTTTTATAGTTTTATTCATGTATTCGTATTTATATTTTTAATATACAATATTTTTCTGAAATATTTTTTCCAGATAGTATTAAGGCTTTTCTCAACCTCGTATAGATGTATTTGCATATGGATCTCCCCTTTGTCTGTACCAGCTCGTCTCCCCTTTTTGGTTTTAATACTGTATTAGATATGCTTTTTATTATTGTATTAGATATGTTTTTATAGAAACTGTATTATTATTAATTTTATGTTCCTTGTTTCTCCCTTCTTAGTTCTCTCTTATGATATACTGTTTCCTTCAAATTGTGTCACTGGGATATGTATTATTGAGAATTATTTAAATTGAAGGGGTTAGTTCTGTTCATCTACTATACTAATTTGTTCATTTAGAACATATAATAATAATAATAATAATAATAATAATAATAATAATAATTTGATGAGTTTTCATTTAAACTGTTATTTATATTAATTACAGTCTTTTCAATTGCTATTGTGTTTTTTTTAAATTTTTTAAAAATTGTTCATAATAAGATGTATTAAAGTTAATATATATTGTTAAATTCTATGTAATAAGCACTTTATGGCAAAATATTGGCATCTGCCCCCAATTAACACCCAAATTGCTTAAGGCGGCCTTTAACTAGAGAGTGGGTGAGCGGGGGAATCAATCTCCTGACGAATCGGCGTTAGATGTGAAACGCTTAGAGATTTTCACAGGGGGGCAGCGTCTGGTGGTAGAGTTACTGAAAATCCTACATTCCTGATGTTACCGTAGGCGGGGAGCGCACCCGGA
Source organism: Ascaphus truei (assembly GCF_040206685.1). NCBI lineage: Eukaryota > Metazoa > Chordata > Amphibia > Anura > Ascaphidae > Ascaphus > Ascaphus truei. Next base: position 228,232,000 of record NC_134485.1, on the reverse strand, counting down.
AGTGATGTTAGACGCCCAAGTAGACGGCAAGGATATCGAGTGTAGCGGTGCTGAAGGGACTCCCTGAAAACACCGAGACGACCAAAGGACTGCTCATAAACAGTACATGATGCGTTCAACGGACCTACATGCTGCAACCCTGAGACACCGCAAGGAAGCCATTAGGAGGTTCCATAGAGTGATAAGGTCTGTTTTATACCAACGTGGCAGCCTTGTGCTCTCTCTTTTTTACCATCTTTATCATGACATTCCCACAGCCATAGGTGTTAGTACCTTATCCTGGGCGGGTGTCTTGGGTGTTTTTAGATACATGTGTAATCTATGTGTTGTCATTTGACCCTTAATGTGATTCATTTTATGTGGTATTTTATATGTGTCATTCTTTGTTTTACTTTGATAAAGATTTGTTTACTAATTTCGGTTTTCTGGCTTTCTTTCTATGCGCTCCTACTTTTGTGTTTTTTGTCTTGAGTATGCCCCGCTGATCACGGGAGACTAGGAGTTGCAGGGAAGATTCGGAAGCTGAGGGAGAGCATTTGGAGGGACAGCGCATGCAAATCCCCCTTTCCATATACTTAATCCTATCGATTCCCTGTCACACAAACCATGAGAAAGGGTAACACTCTTTCTGACTAGTTCTAATGAAAAGAATTGCGTTAGGTCACCAAAGACTAAATGTATCTACTAAACCTGACTTCTTTGTTATGTACCCCTCCACCCCCCTCCCCCAATACCCATATTCCTAGCCGGGAAAAAATAATAAAAATTCTGTTTAAAAAAAAGAATGAGAAAGGACCTACAAAAAGCTGAAGAATAGAGCACACATTAATGGAATACAATGTATCCATGATGTATTAATATAACTAAGGGAGTTAAAAAGTTATACATGTATTAAGAGAGGTCTTGGATAGAATGGAAATTTGGGCAGGTAAATGACAGATGAGGTTTAATATAGATATTTTAAATCCAGGTGCAATTATTTTTTACTGAATCCATTCTCTATTTTGTACACTAACCTCTTGTGTGGAACAGTATCAAAAGCCTTTGCAAAGGGATTTACTGGGATTAAAGGGATTAAATACCTCCCATGCAATGTATATACAGTAAATGAGATTACACAGATCTGGTTTAATAAGATGAAAATGTATAACATCCAGATAGTACCAAGAATATTCATCCACAAATAATAATAGTGCTTACTTGTCAAACCACAGTTATAATCCCTAGAGCAGCAGACGTGGCACCCATTTTCTACTAACCCAATAGAGTGAGGTTGCCCATGTTCTGTTCAACTTGTATTTAATGTCACCTGGTAACTCATAGTCCTCAGTAGATATTATTACTTTGTGCTTGAAGTGTTGTCAAGGTTAAAAATACAATCAACAAAATAGATATCCCTTGGAAATATGCTGTTAGTAAACAGCGTGCACTGCAACCCATCAGCTGGTTTAGGTCACACTGCTAGAGCTGTTGTTCTGAATAACAGAGTATGTGTAGGTTCAACTTGTGATCCTGTTGGGTCTGACACCATTCCCAATTCCTAAGGTGCCTTACACTTGTCAACCCAATAACACTTTGCGTGCTGTGGGAAGCAAGTGGAATAGCTTCCTGCAGTTAGTAGAGTTTTATTTATTGTAAAATAATGTATTTCAATTCAGTATATGACGGCAATCTGGCATATGGAACAGTGAATATTTTTGTCCCTGTTCTAATATACTGTAGCCATTTTTGTGCATATCCATCATGTAGCAGCAAAATTAGTGCATATACCTGAAGCAGCTCTCTCCCCCTGGCTTTCTTTAAAAGCAGACCACTTCCACAGTCTGGTTAACAGTTTACTGTTCCTTGAGATATGCTAATATGTTAATAGCTAGATTAGCTATGTTTAGCTACAATGCTCCCTATCAGCTGATTTAGCTCACACTGCTAGTGCTGTGCCGAGAGGATGGGTGCACAAAGTTTTGTTTTAACAATTGAATGAAGACGTGACTAAGTCACAAGATCATTCACAGAAGGTACATTTTTTGGTGCACATCACAATAACAATTTTTAATTTTTGTGAATACATATAGTGAAAAACCAAGGTGAAAAAATAAAAAATGATAATAAAATATTATTAAAACTAACACGTAGTGCTTATGTTACTGATTCCGACCGACTTGTATCATAACAATAATAGATGTGACTCCACAAAACTGTGAGGTATAGGTGCTTCGATGTGCCAATCACAATTATATCCTCCTGCTAGATATTCTCTAATCAAGATGTACACCTCACGGTTAGTGGTAGTGAAGTCACTAATACACTTTAATTAATAAACAGATGTCATTGCATGTATCAAATGAATATTCTATGTGCCACAATACGATATTGGCATAGCAAACCGTGTATACCAAAGTCGCAAGAGCAACCAAATGAGCAAAATACTCGTCAGAGAGTTGAGGATGCACAGTAAGTAAAGGGGAATCCCTGTGCAACTAAACTATCATATAAAAGCTACTTGCTTTCAAGCATCACAGCTCTAGCATCGCTGTCAACTTGTACTGGGAGTCCCTATGACTAGTGAAATGCTGTATGTATAGAATAGTTCACAACTGGCAACCAAACACTCAGTAAAATAACTGCAACTCTCTGCAAAATACTTAGCTGATAGCCGCTTGGACACTATATTCAATACCTCTCAGCCCATTATAGGCATAAAAGCAAATGGATTACATAGAGGTAAGAATAGTACAGTGCAATACATTTTGCTTTATGCCCATAATGGGCTGGAAACTATTTAATTGTTTCCCTCACGTATGTTGCTTGTCTGCTTCACAATAGGTATATCCTACTTAATTTAATTTTGTAGTTCTTGTGACTGCTAGCACTAATTTAAACCTGAAAAACTGTTCTCAGTTTTCCAATAAATGTAGTTTTTTTTTAGCTGATTTTTGATGAATTACAAAAGCAATTACTGATCATGATGAGGCAAAATGTGCGTGATCTTTTGTAACAGCCACTAAGGTCTATTCTCTAAAGCCTCATAAAAAACAGTACAATTCCAAATATTGCATATGCTTAATTTATGAAGAAAGAAGCCCTTTGTGAGTCAGGGAAGAGAACACATCTAAAAAGGCTTCTATATTGTGTTGCTAGGAAGACACTAACACCAAGATTTATGATTCTATGCCAAAGTATACGACCCATTCAAAGGTACACTATGGTTTAGCACTAATGGCACTTAAAAATATGTATCTCACAATGCAGATACTGTACATGCTTTGCACACATCTACACTTTTATTGAGAAGATACAACAATATTTAATATGTTGTTAACAGACTTACCTGTACTGCAGGCTAAAATTGACATCAACTTTATAGAAAAAAAGTACAAACTTACAGATATTGCCAGCCTTAATGTTTGCGTGGCTGAGAGAACGTGCAGTCCCGTGTCTTCACCTAATGTGATAAAGTCCCGGTGAGGGACGAAACGCGTCAGAGTTCCCCTTCTGTGATGTACAGCATGTAATTATTAAAGCTGATTTTATTTTTATTCACTTTTGGCTAGACTCCAATTGCTGTGACCGCCATCACTCTATTTTTGATCTAACCTATTTCGGCTGGGCATGCAGGCTTCTCACTATTGCATCCCAAGGCTTTGAAGTGTTGGCGCCTTCCCTCTCGTATGTGCAGCTACGCCGGAGCGCATTGAATGCTGGGACGCATCGGTGGCTCCTCCTCTTGGTAGGAGACGGCATTTGCTGGTTTGGAATCACATGGATACCGTGTCGGCGTGATACTAGGAACTAAGACGCCACCGCCATCCCTTCGTTGTTGGAAGTACGCCAGGGAAAACGCTTCAGCTGGGTATTTGTCATCTCATCTTGTGGAACGGCTTACAGCAAGCTGAATAAGGATACTACAGACACCGGGCAGGGTAAGGGCAGCAGCTGGCGGATTCATTGGTCCAAGAGTGAGGTGTTTGTGGACACTTCATTTCTTGTACCTTGCCTCATCCTGCATAACTGGCCCCCCACCCAGGGTGAGTTCTATTACATTATTATATGACTTTATAACATATGTTCCAATAGTGAGTTGCCGTTCCTTTCTCTAGTGGATTATGGATCACACCCAATTAACCTTTATATACGTGACTTTGGCAGCATCAGTGTTTTGGGTTTAACCCCTTGTTCTTAGCTTGTGACTGCTAGCACTAATTTTAACCTGAATAACTGTTCTCAGTTATCCAATAAATGTAGGTTTTTTTAGCTGATTTTTGATGAATTCCAAAAGCAATTACTGATCATGATGAGGCAAAATGTGCTTGATCTTTTGTAACAGCCATTAAGGTCTACTCTCTAAAGCAGGGCTGCACAACACGCGGCCCGCCTGGCCTCTCTGTGTGGCCCTCGATGAGATTTAAAAAAAAAAAAAAAAACTTTGAAAAAAAAAAAATTTAAAAAAAAAAAAAAAACTTTGAAAAAAAAGAAACCTTTGAAAAAAAATGGCGCCAATTCCCTGCGGTCCCGGCGCGCATGCGCTAGGCCCGCTCTGTCCCCCCCCCCTTCCCTGCTCCCAACGCGGGGCGGAAGGGGAAGCAACATGCAGCTCCTCTGCGGGCCCGCTCCCCCCCCCTGCTCCCAACGTGGGCCGGAGGGGGAAGCAACACACAGCTCCTCTGCGTGCCCGCTCCCCTCCCCCTTCCCTGCTCCCAACGCGGGGCGGAAGGGGAAGCAACATGCAGCTCCTCTGCGGGCCCGCTCCCCCCCCTGCTCCCAACGTGGGCTGGAGGGGGAAGTAATAATTAAATAATTCAGCTCCTCCAGCGGCCTGCTTCTCACCGCTTCCCTCCGCGGCCAGCTTCTCGCGTCCCCCACGAGCTCACCTCCCGTGCCGATATCGGGGGCAGGAGGAGCAAGCGTCCGGCGGCAACCTGCACCCACCCGGGTCAAGGTAAGTCACTGTCACTGTTAGTCACTGTCACCCAAGTCACTGTCACCCACCCAGTCACTGTCAAGTCACTGTCACCCACCCAGTCACTGTCACCTACCCACCCACTGTCACCCACCCACCCACCCAGTCACTGTCACCCAGTCACTGTCAAGTCACTGTCACCCACCCACCCAGTCACTGTCACCCAGTCACTGTCAAGTCACTGTCACCCACCCACCCAGTCACTGTCACCCACCCACCCAGTCACTGTCACCCACCCACCCAGTCACTGTCACCCACCCAGTCACTGTCACCCTGTCACCCAGTCACTGTCACCCACCCACCCAGTCACTGTCACCCACCCACCCACTGTCAGTGTCACTGTCACCCACCCACCCAGTCACCCACCCAGTCACCCACCCAGTCACTGTCCCACCCTGTCACTGTGTCCCACCCTGTCACTCTTCCCACCCTGTCACTCTTCCCACCCAGTCACTGTGTCCCACCCCGTCACTGTCACCCACCCAGTCACTGTCACCCACCCAGTCACTGTCACCCACCCAGTCACTGTCATAGTCACTGTCACCCACCCAGTCACTGTCACCCACCCAGTCACTGTCACCCACCCAGTCACTGTCACCCACCTATCCACCCAGTCACTGTCACCCACCCAGTCACTGTCACACACCCAGTCACTATCACCCACCCACCCAGTCACTGTCAAGTCACTGTCACCCACCCAGTCACTGTCACCCACCCACCCACTGTCACCCACCCACCCAGTCACTGTCACCCAGTCACTGTCAAGTCACTGTCACCCACCCACCCAGTCACTGTCAAGGTCACTGTCACCCACCCACCCAGTCACTGTCACCCACCCAGTCACTGTCACCCTGTCACCCAGTCACTGTCACCCACCCACCCACCCACTGTCACCCACCCACCCAGTCACTGTCACCCAGTCACTGTCAAGTCACTGTCACCCACCCACCCAGTCACTGTCAAGGTCACTGTCACCCACCCACCCAGTCACTGTCACCCACCCAGTCACTGTCACCCTGTCACCCAGTCACTGTCACCCACCCACCCAGTCACTGTCACCCACCCACCCAGTCACTGTCAGTGTCACTGTCACCCACCCACCCAGTCACCCACCCAGTCACTGTGTCCCACCCAGTCACTGTGTCCCACCCAGTCACTCTTCCCACCCAGTCACTGTGTCCCACCCCGTCACTGTCACCCACCCAGTCACTGTCACCCACCCAGTCACTGTCACCCACCCACCCAGTCACTGTCATAGTCACTGTCACCCACCCAGTCACTGTCACCCACCCAGTCACTGTCACCCACCCAGTCACTGTCACCCACCCAGTCACTGTCACCCACCTATCCACCCAGTCACTGTCACCCACCCAGTCACTGTCACCCACCCACCCAGTCACTGTCACCCACCCAGTCACTGTGTCCCACCCAGTCACTGTCACCCAGTCACTGTCACCCACCCAAGGGGGAGAGTGATGTGAGGTACAAGGGGGGGAGAGTGATGTGAGGTGCAAGGGGGGGAGAGGGATGTGAGGTGCAAGGGGGGGAGAGGGATGTGAGGTGCAAGGGGGGGAGAGGGATGTGAGGTGCAAGGGGGGGGAGAGGGATGTGAGGTGCAAGGGGGGAGAGGGATGTGAGGTTCAGGGGGGGAGAGGGATGTGAGGTTCAAGGGGGGAGAGGGATGTGAGGTGCAAGGGGGAGAGGGATGTGAGGTGCAAGGGGGAAGAGGGATGTGAGGTGCAAGGGGGGAGAGGGATGTGAGGTTCCGGGGGGGAGAGGGATGTGAGGTGCAAGTAGGGAGAGGGATGTGAGGTGCAAGGGGGGAGAGGGATGTGAGGTGCAAGGGGGCAGAGGGATGTGAGCTGCAGGGGGGAGGGATGTGAGGTGCAAGGGGGCAGAGGGATGTGAGGTGCAAGGGGGCAGAGGGATGTGAGCTGCAGGGGGAGGGATGTGAGCTGCAGGGGGGAGGGATGTGAGCTGCAGGGGGTGGTGGGATGTGTGTGGGGTGTAGGGGGGTATTGTGTGTTTGATGTGGAGGGGGGTATTGTGTGTTTGATGTGGAGGGGTGTATTGTGTGTGGGTGAGGGGGAGAGATGGGGGTATGAGAGATAGATGGGGAGTATCGCAATGGTTGATAGTGTTGGGTTCTGGGGGAGATATGAGGATGATGATGGGTGCTGGAGGAGAGATGATGATGATGATGATGATGATGATGATGATGATGATGATGATGATGATGATGATGATGATGATGATGATGATGATGATGATGATGATGATGATGATGATGATGATGATGATTTTACCCGTGCGGCCCAATTTATTTTTCCTTGGAGCAGTTCGGCCCTTCGCACTTTACGAGTTGTGCAGGCCTGCTCTAAAGCCTCATAAAAAACAGTACAATTCCAAATATTGCATATGCTTAATTTATGAAGAAAGAAGCTCTTTGTGAGTCAGGGAAGAGAACAAATCTAAAAAGGCTTCTATATTGTGTTGCTAGGAAGACACTAACACCAAGATTTATGATTCTATGCCAAAGTATACGACCCATTCAAAGGTACACTATGGTTTAGCACTAATGTCACTTAAAAATATGTATCTCACAATGCACACTGTACATGCTTTGCACACATCTACACTTTTATTGAGAAGATACAACAATATTTAATATGTTGTTAACAGACTTACCTGTACTGCAGGCTAAAATTGACATCAACTTTATAGAAAAAAAGTACAAACTTACAGATATTGCCAGCCTTAATGTTTGCGTGGCTGAGAGCACGTGCAGTCCCGTGTCTTCACCTAATGTGGCCCAGAAGGATTAACGTTGAAGGAGGTACCATTGAAAAGAATGGACCCCCGCAGCGCCGTTGCAGCAGCCACTCCCCCCCCCCCCCCAGCACTCGGGTTTCTCAATGTTTCACTCATGGCCACAGGAACGGTAAGGCTGGCTACATCTGTAGTCCTGTCACAAGATTAAAAAACAAATCAATACCATTTATTTATTTCCTAGCTTTTACAGAATTTAGCTAAAATCCAGAAAGATTATTATACTGTATACTGTTTTACTGTACTGGTTCACTTCAGAGAACAAATAACTTTTAAGGACTGGAGTTGCAGCCACTATTTAGAATGCTGGCCGGTCACAGTTAGCTGAATGTTTTATATACCTTGCCATCCTTTCAATGGTGGGAGATAACTTTCAACTTTATCTGACACTTCTTTCAAATTCTCTTGATAAAGAGAGCCGCTGGGATAATATGAATGTTGCATCAAACAAGGACAGACAATGTCACTTTTATGTGCACTTCCTAAACTGTTATTGATTATATTTTGTCATAGAATAATGTCTATGATGTAGCTGTACAATCACAAAAGTTTTTTGTAGTCATACAGTATCCTATAACATTTTCCGCGTTACTGGAGCGCAATAATCTGTAATAGAAAAAAAAGATAAAAACACAAAATATGGTGTAATACTTTCTTCCAATTTGTGGTGTATGTGTGAGTAGTAGGACCAATACACTCAATGTATAAATGCTATGGGTTTTTTATTTATCAGGATATGATGGTGTTCTAGAAACACCGAAACAGTGATGTATGTTTGAATAAAGTATTGACAAAGATTATATCAAGGCATGTATTTCTTGTATGGCTTATGCACAGCAGCACCTGTGACTTTGAACACACCGCAAACAAAGTAAGCAGCCTGGTGGCCAACTATTTAAGGAGTGCATTGTTTCTTATTTGACTTCATCCAGGACCTACTGTACACACACATTTCCCAAATAGGATAACAGCATTCATTAACTGTGGCAACAGCAGTTCCCTGTACTTTCTTAGCAGTAATGCCAGTATATTTTTGCTTATGAGTGTATCTCAGGAGTAATGATAAAGATACGATGGTGCCAATTGGTTTGTCTTATTTTTTATAGAAATGTTAAAAAGGTCTCCAAAAGTGCACACTTACAATGTGTACCTAGGCCCTTTTTCTTTACTGTACAGTACAGATTAAATGCATGTTTTAATATTTGATAAAGATTTACATTCTTATAATCAATTAATATTAAGACACCCATGACACCCATTGTATTTCAATGCGAGTTGCACGTCTTTCCTTAATTATCACTCACTTCATTATTACTCATTATGACTCACTCACTCACCACTCCTATTGCAGTATACAGTATACTGCTTACTGTAAACAGTATGACACACACATACACACATAAAGTACACGTACTATTATATTATAATGTTACAGTATATTTATATATCTATTATAATTTATATAGCTGTATATTTATATAACTATATTATATATCATTATAATTTAAATAGCTGCATATTTATATAACTATATTATATAAATATACATATCAAGAATCAGCACTCCTTGTAAAGTTAATAATAAGGCCTAGTGCTTGTCCCTTAAAAATAAATAGAAAGAATATACGTTACCATCCGAGGACTGATAAAGTAGAGACAGCACACAGTAGGAAGATGACGAAAGGTTATCTGTGATGCTATTTAAGCTAATATAACATTTTGTCATCTTCCTACTGTGTGCTGTCTCTACTTTATCAGTCATATAATCATATATATATATATATATATATATATATATATATATATATTAAAAAAAACAAAAACAAAGAGTAGCGCTGTAAGTGTGATAAGTGAGTTCAATGTGATAGTGAATAGGACTAAATTATTAAATAATCAAATAGTGCTCATATAATAATATTAAATAAAGCAATAAGAGAATTGAATAATAAAACCAGTCCAAATGACTGTAGTCTGTAGACTGTAGTCTCAGCTGGTTTACAGATTGTCTCCCTTGAATGCTTTTTCATTATTTGAAGTGAGTGCAATTCCTGGTGGCCACTGCCTGCTTTTTAATAAATTGTCAATTTTACAAACAATATTATGCCATGGAGCTGGCGCTTCTTTTTGTCTTTGTTTTATAGATTCTCCCGATCTGGCTAGATCAACCAAGGAGCAGCCTACTCCACATTGTGACTGACAATTAATCTCTGTATCTGGACTTTTTTTCTCATCTGTTTCCATCATTTGGACTGGTTTGTTCTCTAATATTCACGTCATATGTTTTTTTTATTCAATTCTCTTATTGCTTTAATTATTTATTTTGTATTATTATACAAGCACTACTTGATTATTTAATAATTTAGTCCTATTCACTATCACATTAGAACTCACTTATCACACTTACAGCGCTACTCTTTGTTTTTGTTATGTATATATATATATATATATATATATATATATATATATATATATATATAAACCAACTGTAAATATTACTATATGGTCATTTGCATGTCTTAGACAGGTCTTGCAACCCTGTCTTTCCCCATTATCACCCAGCATACAGCGCTTCCACTGCAGCAAGGGATTCTGGGAAATGACATACAAATGAGCACTCAGTGCCACCTTTTGTCTCAAGCTCGTATTACACAAGCAGATCCTCAAGCCAATGCATGCTGTTTTAAACACAGCTTTTAGACAGAGGCTGGGAAGAGATGCAAAGCCATTAAACCCACTCACAGACATGTTTCAACCTTGATGGGTATCATCAGTGTGAGGTTGGTTGTAATGGCTAAGCTGGTTTTGAGACTATAGACTAGATAATCACCACATTTATTAAGGTTATGGTGGGTAAAAAAAGTGACAAAAACCCTCCACAGTAAAGCATAAAGCAACTGTAAACAGAGGCTGGGATGAGATGCAAAGCCATTAAACCCACTCACAGATATGTTTCAATCTTTATTTTTTTTATTTTTTTATTAACGGTTCACATATTAACAACCAGTAAGTATCCCTTTACAAAGGTAACAAACAAAAAACCATCACTACACATTTCTTATATTGCCAAGACAAAAAACCAACACAACGGCAAAAAAAAAATTCCATTTCATACTAAGTAACTTTCAAAAGGAAACACAAAAACAACCACCTGAAACATTACATGTTATACTTTCTGTATTTCCCTGTCTTTAAGGATTCGTTCTACTTGCTCTAACATACCCCGTGCCTTTGCATTGCTCTGTGCGATGCCCTTTATAAATTCATAAAATTGCTCTAATGTAGCGAAACCAAGTCCTTCCCTAAACTTCCTCATATGCTCTGTTTCCACTGCTCTTACTCTCTGTCCCTGACACCCTTTACTTTCCCTATTCTCTCCACTTCCACTCTCACTCCTACTTTCCCCCATTACCTTATATTCAGATGCTTTCACCTCCAGAGTCCTCCTTTTTCTTTGGTTCTTTCTTACCAACAACTGTCCTCTTCTCTACTTCTAATTCACTCTCACTTCTGCTAACTTTCTACCTCTTTTCTGTATCTATCTCAACCACTTTCCCCTTACTATCTCCCGCTGAATTTGCCTCTTTTGCCTGAGCAATCCCTTTTTGGCCTGCCTTTTCTTCACTTCCATTCCCACTTACTCCACTTACACTTCTCTGTTTTTTTAGTTCCCTCCAAGTTTATCTGACTTTGCGAAGATGAGCTATTGCTCTCACTTCTCTCCTTCTCCCTCACCTTTCCCCAGCCTCTTTTATTTTAACCCACTGCACATGCTCCTTTTTTTAGTTCTTCATATTGCTCTTTTGTCAGCTGTTTTCTTTGGTACATCATTTTTTCTAATCTTTCTATTATCTGTTCCTCACTACTCCCCCCATGCTGCTTCCGAAAAATACCAACCCAAAATAGAACATCTCCCACTGCGTCATCAAAATGTTCCATCTTCTCTTTTAGGGTTACTTTCCCTGATACTTTTACAACTTTACCCTCTACACCTTCCTCTCTAGGCTCCACTTTACTCTGGCTATCCTTATCTTCCTTTGTTTCTATCCCTTGCAGATTTTTACGCTTTTGAGCTTTTTTCCCTCCTATTTCCATCTCCTCCTCCAAGACATCTTTGGGACCTTCCCTCCCCCTCTCTGCATCTTGAAACGCCATACTTTCCGCCAAGCTAGGTTCCACCACACTCAATGACCATATTCCCCCTCCCCTGCATCTTTCTGATGGACTGCTCCCATCTCCTCCCCTCACCCCACCTCCGGTTTCTGGGCCAAGGAGTCCAGGAAGAGATCTTCCTCTTTTTTCTCCAAGATATTGCTAATAGAACCCGCCAAAGTTTCTTCAATTTCTTCTCCTGAAGTTTCTCCTTGTAGAAACTCAGGGGTTTCCTCCACTTCTGAGATCCCCCCCTCCTGTAAGTCCATCCTTCCCTCTTCCGTCTGTCCCTTCCCAAAAATCAATCCAACAAACTCTGCGGTATCTCCAGGCTCACTACCCCTTGCCGCTTGGGCGTAAGATTTTCTTTTTGTGCACTGCCGTGCAAAATGTCCACGTTCCCCACACAAGTCGCACTTTTTTGGGACTCGACAAGCCATTGCTGTGTGTCCTTCTTCTCCGCAATTGCGGCATACAGTCCCAACTTTGTCACACTCCTCCTTGGTATGTCCATATTTGTGACAATTCCTGCAATAAACAGGCTGGCCAGGGTAGTTTAAGAAGCCCCTTTCTCCACCAATGGCAAAACTTGCAGGCGGTTGCATTACTCCTCCTCCTCGTTCTGGGTCAGGCTTAAAACGCACCCAAAAATGCCGTTTTCCATTAAAAAAGCCATAAGCGTTTCTTAACATTTCTCTTCCCCTTACCAGAGAACAATGTCTCCTCAGGAAACACACAATGTCTTCCTTCTGTAAAAAAGGGTTATACATATGTACACTAAGCGGCTTGTCCTCCAGCATAAAGCTCGGGGCCACGCTGATTCCCAACAGCCTTGGATCCTCTTTCTTCTCACGGCACATTTCATAGATGTTCCAGCAATCCGCATCTGTATTCAGGGTCAGGTCATAAATGCCCTGCCTCTGGAAGTCTTGGAGGCAGTACACCTTCATCTCGTCCAGCTCCAGCATCTCTCCAAGGACTTTCTCCACCACATATTGCAGTCTCCCGCGGTCTCTCTCATCTTCCTCGACCAGGAACCGGACTGTATTCCTCATCCCACCGAAAGCCATCGTCCGCCTTGAATAAGCTCAGATGCGGCACCTTAATTGCAGCAGGTGGGTTAAGCCCTTTCGGGCGATCCCACCAGGCAAAGGCGCCGGCCCCACACTTCCGCATTTGCTCGCTCAGAACCGCTCGCTCAGGATCACTCTTCTCAGCTTGAGATGGCGTGCCCCCCCCAAAAGCAGCAGGAGTCTTTAGTCCCCGAATGGACGATGACTCAAGGCCAAGGGGACACAGTCTCAGCTACACAGCTGTTTCGACCTTAATGGGTCTCATCAGTGTGGGGTTGGTTGTAATGGCTGAGCGGGTTTTGAGACTATAGACTAGGTAATTACCACATTTATTAAGGTTATGGTGGGTAAAAAAAGTGACAAAAATCCTCCACAGTAAAATATATATATACGAGGTGACCAGGAGGCTCCAGGTAACAAAGAGACAGCACACCGCTGTTTAGATGAATAAATAAAGTGTATTAACAACACAGGGCAGCCAACGTTTCGGTCCTCAGAGTGGGACCTTCCTCAGGCACTGCCCTGAGGAAGGTCCCACTCTGATGACCGAAACGTTGGCTGCCCTGTGTTGTTAATACACTTTATTTGTTCATCTATACTGCAGTGTGCTGTCTCTTTGTTTCCTGGATCCTGCTGGTCACCTCGTGTATGCTTTTATATGGGACGAGCATCTGCCTTCACTGAGAAACTGTGAGTGCAAACTATTTTTTCATTGACTGTATATATATATTGTGGCAGGACGGCCTCGCGGCGGGGTCAGTAAGACGCTAGACACGGTGGGAAACGTTCAACTATAGTGGTTTATTAACCACAGCCAAAATAAAGTACGGGTGCACTGTCCCTTTAAGAAACTACTTTCTTGAAAATTAAAGCCTGTTCCCTTTAGGGAAACTAACTCACTTCTTGAGCCCTTACTAACAAGACAGCCAGCTAATCTGGTCATGCCCAAAACATATGCAACACAAAGTATAACCAATAAGTGTAATAATAAAGTTTTATCTGTTGCAGCTCCAAACAGCAAACAGGAACACGGTTCCGGGGAGCAGGCTGTGTCCAGCCTCGCAGCAATGTTTATCTTTATCCTGGGTTGGGGTCCCAGCTGGTCCCAGCAGCAAAGCTCCTCGCAGGACTGGGGACCAGAGCAGCAACAGCTGCTACGGCTTCCAAGCCGGGAGAGTTCTCTCCACCTTCCTGTGGAAAAACAAGCTCTCTGTGTGTATGTGACTTCCTGCTTTTAAACCTGCAGTCTCTCAGGCCTCCTGCTTAATTAGGCTGCAGGTGTGCTTCTTTCTGTCTGAGGAGATTAACACTCTGTGAACTGGCTGCAGCGTCTCTCCATGCACTATCACAGCCTACTGAGTCAGTGACTCTGTCACATATCCCTCTCCCCAGCGAAACATTGTCCTGTGGAGCGGCCCGTGCACCATTCCCGTGCACCAGCATCTTTGTCGCCAATGTCTGATGTCGGCCCTTCCCTCCCCCTTTTTTTATTCTTGCCTTCCAATTTAGGCATTTTCTTTTTGGGGTAATTACCAGGCCATCTGGGCCTGAGGACTGGTACCTCACTATCTCCTTTAATTCAGGTGCAAGACTGAAATCTTGTAAAACTATGGAGTCCTCCAAGGCTTGTTTGGCTTCGTTAAGCTGCACTCTTAAATCTGCAATCTTTAACTGTAATTTCCTTGATTTCGCGGCATCCGCTGGTATATCCACGCTAACAATTGGCTCTCGCAGCTCAGAGACTATTTCTGCCACAATCTGAATTCTCTGGTCATCATCTTTAACAATACGGAGCAATAATTCCACTAGACACGTTATAAGGGAAGTTGGTGTATTAGGTATCACAAGCATCTCTTGTAGGACAGCAAGAAGGCGTTTCCTGCCTCCTTCTTCACTGGTATCTAGACAGCCGACTATAAGAATCAGCTGCTGACCTATAAATTCTTTAATCAGCATGTCTTCAATTTGTGTCATATCCGCTTTTTGTTCTTCTGTGAGAACAGCAGGGTTTTGAAGATAACTTAAGAGATAGTCTGCATAGACAGCGGGCTCTGGTAAAACATGTTCCAGTGCAGCCTCCCCTTCATCATCCTTTGACTTTATCTCTACCGCCACCTTTTCCTTGGACTGCTTCAGTGACCCAAACGTCTGTCTTGGGCTTGTAAGCTTTTCCTCCAGCTTCATCTGAGAAACCTCCTGCTAGGCAGCAGTAGAGTTCAACGTAGCGTCCCGCTCAGACTTTAGAGACTCGAGCTCCTTGCCTAGGTCACACTTTTGTTTCTCCGCCATCCTGCGGCCAGCCCGCTCAGACTCCAGGTCCTTCCTCAGGTCTTGAAGCAGTCCTTCTGCATTTCTTCTTTCACTCAGTGCGGCTGCTAGTTCATCTTCGTTAGAATTGAGTCGCGATTCTACGTCTCCTAGCAGACTCAGAGCAAAGCTTAAATCTGTCTCTCTTTCTTTATTCTGGACCTGCAGCTGCTGGTGCTCCTCCCGGACCTTGTCTAGCTCCAGCTGTAGCCGGGCCCCCTCATTGGTCGTGTAGTCCAGCCGCTTGTGGATATCAGCCATCTCAGTTTCATGGTGCAACATCAGGCAGGCCACATGACGGACGGACACCTCCTCCGTCTTGGCGCGCTGCATCTCGTGCTCAGCCATCTGCGTTTGCAGCTCTTCAATCTGATGCTGCCAGTCTCCTCTCAGGGCCTTCACCTCTTCCCGGTGCTTACTCTGGGTTTGCATCAACGCCTCCTCCATCTTTTTGAGCTCTGCAGTTCTTGTCGCCAGTATCGCTGTTGCTTCTGTCTTCCAGGCTTCTTTCTCCTTGGCATACTGACTCATGGAGATGGAGTTGCCTCTCTGCTTCTCCAGCTCTTGCTTCAGTCTTTGGACCTTCTCATGTTCCCTCTCACACAGAGTCACCTGGCTTCTAAGCTCCGCCTCCAGCGATGCTCTTGTGGCGCTCAACGTGATCTTCAGCTGCTCCAGGGTGAGGCATTCTTTTTCCAGCATTTTCTCTGCATTCTGTAGAGCAGCCTGTACTTCATTTTTTTCTTGCGCCAATTGTGTCTTCACTTTCTGCGCTTGGTGAAGCTTCTCAGTCCCATCACTGACCTGACCAGTCAGGTTTAAAACCTCTTCCTTCAGGTTTATATTCTCCATTTTCACAGTCTCTATATCCCTTAGGACCGTTTCATTGGCTTTCTTCAAAATACCCAGCTCTGCCCCTAGCGATACTCTTGTGGTGTACAGCGTGGCCCTCAGTTCCTCATGCTGTTCTGTGGGGGCATACTGGGTACTCAGCCGTTCCTGTAGCACTCGCTGCTTCTCCTTGGCTGCTTGCAGACTTGCATGTAGCTCTTGCAGCTGGCTCTGCCATAAGTGCGTTGCCTGTGTGTGCTGCTGCAGGGAGACACGTTGCATCCTCTCTGCATTCTGCAGTGCTTCCTGCACCTCTAGCTTTTCCTGGATCAATTGCTTCTCCACTTTTCCTGCTTGGTGGAGCTTCTTATCACCTTTACTGATTTGATCAAGTCTGAATATTTCTGCGTCAGACTTACATTCTCCTTCTTTACAGTCTCTAAATCCCTCAGGGCATTCTCATGGGTTTCCTTCAACATACCCAGCTCTGTGTTTAGACTGTGGCCCTCCTGGCGTGAGAGCTCCAGCTCTGTTTTGAGCGTGCTAGCTTCTTGGTGAGAAACTTCTAAGTTTTTGATGAAGTTTTGCACATCTCTCTGGGACATCTGATAGCATAGTCTCCAGTCAGGACTTGTTCTCTCTGATTCCATGTTAGCAATTGCGGTGTTGGCCTTATTCAAACTTGTCGTCAGCTCCTCCAACTCACTAAAAAGAGATGCTCTGTTTTCTTTAATGCCGCATACTCTTCTATAGCTGGGAGTACTGTATACACCTCTGTACATCAGCATTAACTTCTCGCTCCCTATTCAATTGTTTCTGCAAGACATCATAATCACGTTGGGCAGTTTGGAGTGCAGAAATTAAGGCCTCTTTTCCCTGGACCAAGGATTCAGCTTCCCTTTGCTCCTCCTTTTCCTTTGCCACCGTTCCTGTGACAATTCTGCCCATCACTCCGGTCTGCAGCACATCTCGGTGGCTTGCTGACGCCTGTTGTCCTGATATCGCAGTCTCAAGTGGTTCAGTCACTTCCTCTGTGACTTGACAAATATTTTTATTTTTCTTCTTTCTCTTTGTTTTATTAGTTCCAGAGACATCAGTGGTACTGGGCACACACACACTGGACACTTTTGCAGCTTTCATCTGCGGGTACGTCTCTCTTCTTGGGGCCACATATGCGTCGTCATCATAATCATCATATGGCCTGAAGGGACACTGTTTTGTATGGTTAAGTACATTGCAAAACTGACACATGACGGCGGCCATTTTAAAACCCCGTTTTTTTTTTTTTTCTTCACACCCGACGAGGCAGACTTTGCACAACACACGTAAGTTGTTATTGCTTTACAATATTTGAACCTTCTGGGTTTTTCTTAGGGCAACTTCTTTGCAAAAATCCATTTTCACTTTCTTTTTTACCAGACAGAGCAAACTTTACCTCACAGCACTTGCTAGCTGCAAATTCACTCACTTCATCAAAAGGCATTAGCTTTACACAGCAATCCTTTCATACCCGATGGGGCAACATTTACACTCAGCGCTTGCTAGCTGTAACTTCCATGCTTCAGCAAAAATCATTTTTTTTTTCCGCTTGAGTTCAGTGTCTCAACACATCTTCATCTACTGACCCCCAGAGGCGTAACATCCCACTTCTGACACCACCTGTGGCAGGACAGCCTCGCGGCGGGGTCAGTAAGACGCTAGACATGGTGGGAAACGTTCAACTATAGTGGTTTATTAACCACAGCCAAAATAAAGTACGGGTGCACTGTCCCTTTAAGAAACTACTTTCTTGAAAATTAAAGCCTGTTCCCTTTAGGGAAACTAACTCACTTCTTGAGCCCTTACTAACAAGACAGCCAGCTAATCTGGTCATGCCCAAAACATATGCAACACAAAGTATAACCAATAAGTGTAATAATAAAGTTTTATCTGTTGCAGCTCCAAACAGCAAACAGGAACACGGTTCCGGGGAGCAGGCTGTGTCCAGCCTCGCAGCAATGTTTATCTTTATCCTGGGTTGGGGTCCAAGCTGGTCCCAGCAGCAAAGCTCCTCGCAGGACTGGGGACCAGAGCAGCAACAGCTGCTACGGCTTCCAAGCCGGGAGAGTTCTCTCCGCCTTCCTGTGGAAAAACAAGCTCTCTGTGTGTGTGTGACTTCCTGCTTTTAAACCTGCAGTCTCTCAGGCCTCCTGCTTAATTAGGCTGCAGGTGTGCTTCTTTCTTTCTGAGGAGATTAACACTCTGTGAACTGGCTGCAGCGTCTCTCCATCCACTATCACAGCCTACTGAGTCAGTGACTCTGTCACAATATTGTGACAGAGTCACTGACTCAGTAGGCTGTGATAGTGGATGGAGAGACGCTGCAGCCAGTTCACAGAGTGTTAATCTCCTCAGACAGAAAGAAGCACACCTGCAGCCTAATTAAGCAGGAGGCCTGAGAGACTGCAGGTTTAAAAGCAGGAAGTGGCACACACACAGGGAGCTTGTTTTTCCACAGGAAGGTGGAGAGAACTCTCCCGGCTTGGAAGCCGTAGCAGCTGCTGCTGCTCTGGTCCCCAGTCCTGCGAGGAGCTTTGCTGCTGGGACCAGCTGGGACCCCAACCCAGGATAAAGATAAACATTGCTGCCAGGCTGGACACAGCCTGCTCCCCGGAACCGTGTTCCTGTTTGCTGTTTGGAGCTGAAACAGATAAGACTTTATTCTTATTATACTTATTGGTTATACTTTGTGTTGCATATGTTTTGGGCATGACCAGATTAGCTGGCTGTCCTGTTAGTAAGGGCTCAAGAAGTGAGTTAGTTTCCCTAAAGGGAACAGGCTTTAATTTGCAAGAATGTAGTTTCTTAAAGGGACAGTGCACCCGTACTTATTTTGGTTGTGGCTAATAAACCACTAGTGTTTAAAGTTTCCCATCGTGTCAAGCATCTTACTGACCCCGCCGTGAGGCCATCTTGCCACAGGTGGTGTCAGAAGTGGATGTTACGCCTCTGGGGGTCAGTAGATGAAGATGTGTTGAGACACTGAACTCAAGAGGAAAAAAAAAATGATTTTTGCTGAAGCGTGGAACTTACAGCTAGCAAGCGCTGAGTGTAAATTTTGCCCCGTCGGGTATGTAAGGATTGCTGTGTAAAGCTATTGCCTTTTGCTGAAGTGAGTGAATTTGCAGCTAGCAAGTGCTGTGAGGTAAAGTTTGCCCTGTCTGGTTAAAAAGAAAGTGAAAATGGATTTTTGCAAAGAAGTTGCCCTAAGAAGAACCCAGAAGATTCAAAGATTGTAAAGCTCGTATAACTTACGTGTGTTGTGCAAAGTCTGCCTCGTCGGGTGTAAAAAACAAAACAAAAAAAAAACGGGGTTTTAAAATGGCCGCCGTCAAGTGTCAGTTTTGCAATGTACATAACCATACAAAACAGTGTCCCTTCAGGCCATATGATGATTATGATGATGACGCATATGTGGCCCCGAGAAGAGAGACGTACCCGCAGATGAAAGCTGCAAAAGTGTCCAGTGTGTGTGTGCCCAGTAACACTGATGTCTCTGGAACTAATAAAACAAAGAGAAAGAAGAAAAAGAAAAATATTTTTCAAGTCACAGAGGAAGTGACCGAACCACTTGAGCCTGCGATATCAGGACAACAGGAGTCAGCAAGCCACCGAGATGTGCTGCAAACCGGAGTGATGGGTAGAATTGTCACAGGAACGGTGGCAAAGGAAAAGGAGGAGCAAAGGGAAGCTGAATCCTTGATCCAGGGAAAAGAGGCCTTAATTTCTGCACTCCAAACTGCCCAGCGTGATTATGATGTCTTGCAGAAACAATTGAATAGGGAGCGAGAAGCTAATGCAGATGTACAGAGGTGTATACTCCCAGCTATACAAGAGTATGCGGCTTTAAAGAAAACAGAGCAACTCTTGCGGAGTGAGTTGGAGGAGCTGACGACAAGCTTGAATAAAGCCAACACCGCAATTGCTAACATGGAATCAGAGAGAACAAGTCTTGACTGGAGACTGTGCTATCAGATTTCCCAGAGAGATGTGCAAAACTTCATCAAAGACTTAGAAGTTTCTCACCAAGAAGCTAGCGCGCTCAAAACAGAGCTGGGTACTTTGAAGAAAGCCAATGAGACGGTCCTAAGGGATATAGATACTGTGAAAATGGAGAATATAAACCTGAAAGAAGAGGTTTTAAACCTGACCGGTCAGGTCAGTGATGGGACTGAGAAGCTTCACCAAGCGCAGAAAGTGAAGGCGCAATTGGCGCAAGAAAAATTAGAGGTGCAGGAAGCACTGCAGAATGCAGAGAGGATGCAACGTGTCTCCCTGGAGCAGCACACACAAGCAGCGCACCTATGGCAGAGCCAGCTGCAAGAGCTACATGCAAGTCTGCAAGCGGCCAAGGAGAAGCAGCAAGTGCTACAGGAACGGCTGAGTACCCAGTATGTCCCCACAGAACAGCATGAGGAGCTGAGGGCCACGCTGTATGCCACAAGAGCATCGCTGGGGGCGGAGCTTGAAAGCCAGGTGATTCTGTGTGAGAGGGAGCGCGAAAAGGTCCAGAGACTGGAGCAGGAGCTGGAGAAGCAGAGAGGCAACTTCATCTCCATGAGTCAGTATGCCAAGGAGAAAGAAGCCTGGAAAACAGAAGCAGCGTCGATACTGGCGACAAAAACTACAGAGCTCCAAAAGATGAAGGCGGCGCTGACGCAAGCCCAGAGCAAGCACCGGGAAGAGGTGAAAGCCCTGAGAGGGGATTTACAGGATCAAATTGAAGAGCTGCAGACGCAGATTGCTGAGCACAAAATACAACTCGCCGAGAGGGAGGAGGTGACCGTCCGTCAGGTGGCTTGCCTGACATTGCGCTATGAAATCGAGATGGCTGATACCCACAGGCTGCTGGACGACACGGCTAATGAGCGGGACCGACTGCAGCTGGAGCTGGACAAGGTCTGGGAGGACCACAGGCAATTGCAGGTCAGAAATAGAGGAAAAGAAACAGATTTAAGCCTTGCTCTGAACCTGCTAAGAGATGTGGAGTCGCGACTCAACGCCAAAGAGGATGAACTGGCAGCGGCTCTGAGTGAAAAAAGATATGCAGAAGGACAGCTTCATGACCTGAGGAAGGACCTGGAGTCTGAGCGTGCTGGCCGCAAGTTGGCGGAGAAACAAAAGCGTGACCTGGACGAGATACTCGAGGCCCTAAAGACTGAGCATGTGGCTATGTTGGACACCGCTCAGTTGGAAAATAAGATGAGACAGACATCACAGGTTATCCAGCAACACTCCCAACGGAGTAAATTAAAGGGACAAGAAAGAAAGGCCCAAGCCTATGAGTCTGCCGACGGTAATAGAGCGGCATCATGGGGTGCACTTAGGGTTGATAAGACCCCCACCCAAATTGAAGTTATAAAGATAAATGAGGTGAAAACCAACACTAAAAATACGCTGAGGGAGAAAGGTCCAGAAGCCATCACCACTGAAGCGGAGTTACTGTCTTCACAAGAGAAGGCTAAGCTTCAAGGTAACCCTCTAAGGAAGCTTTTCACTGGATCTGGTTTAAAGAAGCTTTCAGGCAAGAAGCATAAAGGAAAGAAGGAAGAAGAGACAAAGGCAGAGTATGTGACAGAACAAGTACCTGTCTCATTGGAGTCTCGTGATCCTGCAGAGGTAGATGGAGGAGACAGTTCGCCCTCTTCTCCTGATGAGTCTATAGAGACCTCTCCTACAAAAAATGTAATGGGAGACACAGCACAGACTGTTGAAACAGAAGGTGAAGGGGCCACTTCTGATGGAGAAAGAAAGAAGGAAGGCATTACAGTACACCATGGGCCTCTTTTAAAAAAATGTTCACCCCTAAAAAGCGTGCAAAGCTGCCTTCTGAAAGTAACAAAGAAGATGAGGTTGAAAAAGCAAAGAGTGCTACCATGTCCTCTACTGGTAGTGCTGGTTCTGTTGAAAATCAAGAGGAAGCTAAAGAAAATGGTGAGGAACAAAAGCTGGAAAAGAGCCCGGAAGATAAGAAAAAGAGGGATATGTGACAGAGTCACTGACTCAGTAGGCTGGAATAGTGAATGGAGAGACGCTGCAGCCAGTTCACAGAGTGTTAATCTCCTCAGACAGAAGGAAGCACACCTGCAGCCTAATTAAGCAGGAGGCCTGAGAGACTGCAGGTTTAAAAGCAGGAAGTGAGCTTGTTTTTCCACAGGAAGGTGGAGAGAACTCTCCCGGCTTGGAAGCCGTAGCAGCTGCTGCTGCTCTGGTCCCCAGTCCTGCGAGGAGCTTTGCTGCTGGGACCAGCTGGGACCCCAACCCAGGATAAAGATAAACATTGCTGCGAGGCTGGACACAGCCTGCTCCCCGGAACCGTGTTCCTGTTTGCTGTTTGGAGCTGAAACAGATAAGACTTTATTCTTATTATGCTTATTGGTTATCGTTTGTGTAGCATGTTTTGGGCATGACCAGATTAGCTGGCTGCCCTGTTAGTAAGGGCTCAAGAAGTGAGTTAGTGTCCCTAACGGGACTAGGCTTTAATTTGCAAGAATGTAGTTTCTTAAAGGGACAGTGCACCTGTACTTATTTTGGTTGTGGCTAATAAACCACTAGTGTTTAAAGTTTCCCATCGTGTCAAGCGTCTTACTGACCCCGCCGCGAGGCCGTCTTGCCACAATATATATATCCCTGTGAGAAAGTTAGCCGTGACTGACGAAACGCGTCAGGGAGCGTCGTGACGTCAGACGCACTGACATTGAAGTCTACACCAAGCGCTGGAGCGAATTGATCCAGGCGCGAGTGCTACAGGCATCATCATTACGGGACTTCTTTCTTGGACTAATCCATAGCACACCTGCCTTGGGAATCTGCTGGGACGGTGCTCCTTTGTCAACGGAGCCTGGGACGGCCCCAAGAGTCTGCAGCTTGACCGGATGGTGTATACCAGCCCTGGGAATCTGCTGTGACGTTGCTCCCTCACCAACGGAGCCTGGGACTGCCCCAAGAGTCTACAGTTAAACTGGATGGTGGTGATTATATATATCACATATGCTTGATTTTATTGCATTTTTGTAAGTGCGTTTTTTACCCCCCCTCTCTCCCCCTTCCCCCTCATTAAAACTTTTATACGCTATGGGCGTGCGCTCTCTCCTCTTTTTTCCTTTATATATATATATATATATATATATATATATATATATATATATATATATATAGGCAGGGGTGCTCCTCACAGCAGTGGTGCAGCCGCAGCAACGCGGTAGGAACAAGACAGCACTCAGAGGTAATTTTCAAAAGATTGTATAAGAGTAGGTGGCACAAATGCCAACATTTCGGTCCTCACAGGGGGACCTTTCTCAAGGCAGTGCAACAAACACAGTGATCTTGACTACTATATATACCCACCATCAAATGTGAACACAATGAACAATCTATCAATCATGCAATCAAATGATTAGCTCTGTCCAAAGCACAGGAAACAAGTCAGCTGTGTGCAGTCAGTTACTGATTAATGTCCTGCATTGGTAGAGACCCAGATGTAGCCGGTGTCTGTATAGTGGAAACAGCTGATCAGCCATGACTCAGGCATCAGCTCTGTCAGGAGTATTCCATGTAGCAGTGAAAAGTCCATTGAGCATGCACAGAGGCATGTAAACATTAGGGGACTCCAGTGCTGAGTGCAGGCTGCTGGTAGTGTGTTGTTGGAACAGAGGGGGAACACCCGTGGCGAGGGGGGGGTGAATGTGGGGGGAGGGTGGAAGGCAGTCTGAGAGGCTGCAAGGGGGATAAACAGATATATAAAGCATTGAGGGTGCTTAAAGGGGAACAATGGGACAGGCATGGCTGCAGGAGGTGTTACTAATGCAAACTATTAGGGTAGTGGGTATGGTCAGGCATGGGGCGAGGGGTGCATTGGTATGCTAAATGTCCTTATAGAAAGCAGCCCAATTTAAGGTCTTCATTCAGTCCATTGGTTGCAATGGTTTTAAGTTCAAAAATCATTTAGCTTCAAGTTGTAGAAGTTGCCTGTTTCTGTCCCCTCCTCATGAATTGGTGTTCGCCTGTAAAAACGGCATGCACCACAGAGTAGCTAGTCCATGCTTTTGCTGTCTGAAATGTCTCGCTTCAGGTAAGTAGTTAAGGTCATCGTCACCAGCGTTACCCTGTAACGCTTTCTTGATCGTGGATCTGTGGATCGCCATTCGCTCTTTAAACATCCTTGATGTCTTTCCATTGTAGAAAAGACCACATGGGCACTTTATGAAGTATACTACATACCTGGATTCACAGTTCAGGTAGTTCTTTATCTGGATTTGTTTGCTGCTTTGTGGATGTGAACAGCTACCACCCGTTTGCATGTAGGTGCAATTGATACATCCATGGCATCGAAAATACACCAGCTTTTAGGCTTTTAGCTGGTTAGGTGGTGTGTACTTAGTCACTGAGTTAGCTTGCGTGAGTACACTGGCGACACACTTTATTCGAGCTCGGCTAGTCCCACGAATTCGGGTATACCCGGGTGTATTGAGGTTTGTGACTGTTTTCTGCCCGAGTGCATTGGGTTATTTTCCAGGCAGGCATTGAAGCATTTTATTCCCGCTGGCTGCAATACTGCACAGTATATATATATATATATATACTGCATTACAATTCATGAATTTATGCCATCTGGTAGACACGCGAAGCATTGCAGCCTATTAAATCCTAATCATTATCATTTAACAGATCAGCCGCCTGTCAGCTAGGCATGAACCCAGGCTGGGAAGGCAAACGCAACGGGGCTTGTCAGAGGTGAGGAGCGGCGCATTCCAGGTATCTGCCAGGTACATACTGGGTATTTGCTCGAATAAAGTGTGTCGGTGCAGTATGTCACCGATATTACGACCTCTGTGGAAACACATTCTAGGCGGCTGCTTACAGGTATCACCCACTCTGGCATCATTTGCAAGAATGTGCCAATTCGTGTGCAGGCTTATCTTGATGGACTGTGATGCTGTTGAGTATGTGGTAACCACGTTCAGGCACTCATCTGGTACCTTAGGTGTGCCCGAGGTTAGGAGGCTGGCCCTGGTCATTTCCCTGGTATGCCTGAGGGCGTCATCGATCTCGTCCTGCAGGACATTAATCAGTAACTGACTTCACACAGCTGACTTGTTTCCTGTGCTTTGGACAGAGCTAATTATTTGATTGCATGATTGATTGATTGTTCATTGTGTTCACATGGGATGGTGGGTATATATAGTAGTCAAGATCACTGTGTTTGTTGCACTGCCTTGAGAAAGGTCCCCCTGTGAGGACCGAAACGTTGGCATTTGTGCCACCTACTCTAATACAATCTTTTTGAAAATTACCTCTGAGTGTTGTCTCGTTCCTACTGCGTTGCTGCGGCTGCACCACTGCTGTGAGGAACACCCCTGCCTGTTAATTACTGCTAAAGGATATGCACCTACCTTTTACTGCATACACGTGAGTGCCAACTACTCTCCATTGACTATATATATATATATATTATATTATATTATAATTTATATAGCTGTATATTTATATAACTATATATTATATAACATATATTTATATATGTATATTTAGCCATACTGTAGGCCTGAGCATAAATGATTGAGCATCACAGATGAATATAGCTGCCAGTAATCCAGTATGTACTTGTGGCATACTGTAACTAATTGTTGTTTTTCCTTTACACTTTAGGGCGACAACTCTTCTGGTTGACCAAATAAATGAAGAGAATGATGAGGTGTGTGCCACAAGGGTCAAGTACGCTCTAGGGCAGGCCTGCCCAACTCGTAAAGTGAGAAGGGCCGAACTGCTCCAAGGAAAAAAAATTTGGGCCGCACGGGTTAAATCATCATCATCATCATCATCATCATCATCATCATCATCATCATCATCATCATCATCATCATCATCATCATCATCATCATCATCATCATCATCATCATCATCATCATCATCATCATCATCATCATCATCATCATCATCATCTCTCCTCAACATGACACTCTCCCCCTCCCCTCAATATGACACACTCTCCCCTCCCCTCAATATGACACTCTCTCCCCCTCCCCTCAATATGACACTCTCTCCCCCTCCCCTCAATATGACACTCTCTCCCCCTCCCCTCAATATGACACTCTCTCCCCCTCCCCTCAAAATGACACACTCTCCCTCTCCCCTCAATATGACACACTCTCCCCTTCCCCTCAATATGACACACTCTCCCCCTCCCCTCAATATGACACGCTCTCTCCCTCCCCTCAATATGACACACTCTCCCCCTCCCCTCAATATGACACACTCTCCCCCTCCCCTCAATATGACACACTCTCCCCCTCCCCTCAATATGACACACTCCCCCCCTCCACTCAATATGACACACTCTTCCCCTCCCCTCAATATGACACTCTCTCCCTCCCCTCAATATGACACTCTCCCCCTCCCCTCAATATTATACTCTCTCTCCCTCCCCTCAATATGACACTCTCCCCCTCCTCTCAATATTACACTCTCCCCCTCCTCTCAATATGACACTCTCTCCCCCCCTGCAACTCATATCACACCCTCCCCCTGCAACTCACATCACTCTCTCACCCCCCTGCACCTCACATGTCAGCAGCCCACCCCCCCCCTCACATGTCAGCAGCCCACCCCCCCTCACATGTCAGCAGCCCACCCCCCCTCACATGTCAGCAGCCCACCCCCCTTCACATGTCAGCAGCCCACCCCCCCTCACATGTCAGCAGCCCACCCCCCCTCACATGTCAGCAGCCCACCCCCCCTCACATGTCAGCAGCCCACCCCCCTCACATGTCAGCAGACCACCCCCCTCCTCACATGTCAGCAGCCCATCCCCCTCACATGTCATCAGCCCCCCCCTCACATGTCAGCAGCCCACGCCCCCCCTCACATGTCAGCAGCCCACCCCCCCTCACATGTAAGCAGCCCACCCCCCCTCAAATGTCAGCAGCCCACCCCCCTCATATGTCAGCAGCCCACCCCCCCTCACATGTCAGAAGGCCACCCCCCTCACATGTCAGCAGCACACCCCCCCTCACATGTCAGCAGCACACCCCCCCACCAGCCCGTTTTTCACACCCCCCCCACTAGCCCGTTTTTCACACCCACCCCCCCAACAGCCCATTTTTCACACCCATCCCCCACCAGCCCATTTTTCACCCCTCCCCCCCACCAGCCCGTTTTTCACACCCACCCCCCCACCAGCCCGTTTTTCACACCCACCCCCCCACCAGCCCGTTTTTCACACCCACCCCCTCACCAGCCCGTTTTTAACACCCACCACCCCACCAGCCCGTTTTTCACACCCACCCCCCCACCAGCCCGTTTTTCACACCCACCTCCCCCCACCAGCCCGTTTTTCACACCCACCCCCCCACAAGCTCGTTTTTCACACCCACCCCCCCACCAGCCCATTTTTCACACCCACACCCCCCCACCAGCCCGTTTTTCACACCCACCCCCCCCACCAGCCCGTTTTTCACACCCACCCCCCCTACCAGCCCGTTTTTCACACCCACCCCCCCACCAGCCCATTTTTCACACTCACCCCCCCACCAGCCCATTTTTCACACCCACACCCCCCCACCAGCCCATTTTTCACACCCACCCCCCCACCAGCCCGTTTTTCATACCCACCAGCCCACACACACACACCTACCTCTCTTAGATCAGCACATCCTCTCCCTGGTACTAAGCCCCGCCCCCAGCATGCTCTGCCGTATGTTGTGCAGGCCTGCTCTAGAGCAAAATCACAACATAATCACATCTCAGAGCAGCATCAAACTGATGAGAAAAAGATTGAGATGGAAATATGGGCGTGTGTCAGGAATCGGCAACCTCCGCGCTCCCCACACAGAGCACTCTCTCCCCTCAGGGAGTCCCTGGACACACAAAACAATCCTGCCTTACCGATCTCTGCGGCTCCTCACCCCTGCCGCCGTCGCGGGATCACTCCCCTCGGCGATTCCTCTGCTCAGCGATGGGCACGCCCACGCCCTCCCACATGCACACCTGCACCATCCACTGGCTCGGTCCATGCGCGTACACGCGTTACGGAGCGCGCTCGTTCTGCACACTCTTCTTCCTGTCCCCCGGACCTCAGGCTCCGCCCACGCACACCACACGAGCATACTCAGGTTACCAACAAGACTCACCTGGCCTGTTATGCCTGCACCAATCTGCACTGTCTCCCTGTAGCTCTTCCTGTCCCGCCTCCGTTCCTAATTGGACCTTCCTGCTTTATCTAGCTCCTCTCTGCTCTCAGTCTTTGCTCGACATAGTCTCTGTATGGAAGTACTTCTGGATTCTCTCAGTGTTTTCACAGGTTCTGATGCGGCTTGTATGACTACCCCCTCTGGCTCTCGATCTCGGCACTCCTTGGACAACGCTCACTCTGGTAACCCCTTGAACATGGCTTTGACTACGACCTATCTCCGCTCTCCACTCCCTGACCTCGGCAAGGCATTCTTCACTCTATCTCTACAACCGGTACCGGCAAGTATTGTCTACCTTACTACACCTGGCCTGGCAACACTTTGTACCACACTCCGACACGCTCCCTTTGCTGCGGGTGCGTGTATTACCACTTCCCCCTTCAGCTCAGGGGACGGGTCTGGTCTGCGGGCAGCACGGCGTAACATTATGTCGAGCCCACAAGATGCAGACCAGACCGAACTTCAACAGTTTCTCTCCAATCTGCTTCAGAAAAACCAGGCCATGGCGGATCAACTTGTGACACTTACACGCCAGGTCGCAGTACTCTCAGACCGAGTACCGACCGCGACCTCACCAGATGTAAGCCCCCACTCCGCAAGCGCAGTTAGCAGCACCCATGTAAGATTCCTCCCCCCAAGCCTTATGCAGGTAAACCGCAAGAATGTAGGGGTTTCCTAAACCAGTGTGAGGTGCAGTTTGAAATGGCCCCCCATCTCTACAATACTGGTCGCAAGAAGGTAGCCTACATGTATAACCTCCTCACTGGCAGCGCCCTAGCTTGGGCTTCCCAGGTTTTGGAGCGACGTTCTGATCTCACCCAAGATTACCCGGCATTTAAAGCAGAGTTCAAACAAGTATTCGATTCCCCCGCTCGTCGGGAGATGGCATCTGTTTCTCTTCTCCAGATCACTCAGGGACGGCGAATGGTGACACAGTATGCTGTGGAATCCTGGACTCTAGCAGCCGAGACTAACTGGGGACAAGAGGCTCTCGTCTCCGTATTCTGGCAAGGCCTGGCAGATCCCATCAAAGATGAACTCTCTCGCCAATCCAGGCCGGATCAATTGGAGGTCCTCATTGATTTGGCTGTCCGAGTGGATCAACGTATCCAGGTACGCCGCTCAGAGCGTCAGCGCACTCGCTTCCATAACTTTCAAGTTCCGTTCTCCAGTACTCCCAGCAGCACTCCTGCTCCCCCAAGTGCTACCACACCTCTTCGTCCTGCACTGGAGTTGCCAGAGCCAATGCAATTGGGGGTACAACGCATCCGCACACCGATACGGCAGTTCCGCCACGCCGGGGGATTGTGTTTCTACTGCGGATCCATGGAGCATCTGGTTCGGGAGTGTCCACTGCGTCTGGGAAACGGGAACACCCAGTGAGTACATAGGGGCACTCTCTGGGTGTAATGTCTCCACGTCCCCTTCATAAAGGTGACTCCCTAAGAAACTTCCATTTCCATTCTCCCTTTCAGGCGATAAGTTCCACACTTCTACCGCCGCTTTCATTGACTCAGGAGCTGGAGGAAACTTCGTGGACCTTGAATTCGCCAGGTTAAACCGCATACCGCTCGGGAGGAAGAAGGTTTCCATCGCACTCGTCGGTATCGAAGGACATCCTCTTACCCCGGCCCACATCTTCTTAGAGACAGCCCCCTTGCTTCTGTCCTCACATCTGCACAAGGAGATCTTAGTTCTTGATGGCATTCACGCTCCTGGGATACCCATCACCCTTGGTCTTCCTTGGCTACAGCTTAACAATCCTCTCATTGACTGGACTTCCTCTGCTCCCATCTCCTGGAGGCCGATGTCAGGCGAAACTCATAAACTGCTGGCTAATACTTCTGTTCCCGAAGTTATTCTACCTTCTGTTTACCACCAATTCTGGGACGTTTTCAATAAGGTACAGTCAGATCTTTTGCTGCCACACAAGACTTACGATTGTCCGATCGATCTGGTTCCAGGTTATTCCCTACCCAAGTCCAAGACCTACCCCTTGTTGTTACCAGAATCTCACGCTATGGATGAATATATCCAGGAGAATCTCAAGAAAGGCTTTATTCGTCACTCCAATTCCCCAGCAGGGGCTAGGTTTTTCTTCGTCAAGAAAAAAGATGGGTCGTGGAGGCCTTGCATCGATTACAGGGGTTTGAACCACATAACTATCAAAAATCGTTACCCCCTTCCCCTTATTACCGAACTGTTCGATAAATTACAGGGGGCCAAGATTTTTTCCAAGTTGGATCTACGTGGTGCCTATAACCTGGTGCGCATCAGGAAGGGGGATGAATGGAAAACGGCCTTCAACACGCGTAGTGGACACTACGAGTACCTTGTAATGCCTTTCAGCTTATGTTATGCTCCCGCTGTCTCCCAAGATTTCATCAACGACATCTTTCGTAAGGATCTCAATATTTTTGTTATAGTATACTTGGATGATATCCTGATTTTTTCCAAAGATCTCCAGGACCATATACGCCACACCTCCTACGTCCTTTCCCGTCTCCGTGAACACCATTTGTACGCCATACTGGAGAAGTGCACCTTTCATCAGACGTCTACTCCGTTCCTGGGGTACATCATTTCCGATGAGGGGTTTATGATGGACTCCGGTACACTTCAAGCAGTCACTGAATGGCCAAAACCCAATTCTCTCAAGGCCATACAACATTTGTAGGGTTCGCTAATTACTATCGTAAGTTTATATGGAGTTTTTCTACCATTGTGGCACCCCTCACTGTGCTCACCAAAAAAGGAGCTGATCCTTCTGCTTGGTCATCCGAGGCCATCTCCGCCTTCGAAACACTCAAGGAAGCTTTTATATCCGCACCTATTCTCTGTCATCCCAACATTGAACTTCCCTTTGTCCTGGAGGTCGACGCTTCTGATTCCGGTGCTGGAGCCGTTCTTTCTCAGAGACCCACGCCTCAAGATAAGTTACATCCCTGTGCATATTTTTCCAAGAAATTCTCATCTGCCGAGAGGAACTATGACGTGGGTAACAGGGAACTTCTGGCCGTGAAGATGGTACCATCTCCTAAACTGGCACCTAAGTTCCTGGGTCCCTTCCCTATTTGTGAACAAATCAATCCCGTGGCATACCGGCTCCAACTACCACCCAGTATGAAGATTCCCAATGTCTTTCATGTGTCCCTCTTAAAACCATTCATCTCCAGTCACTTCTTTCCGGATCAGACTCGCAAACCGGACCCCATTACTGTCCAAAATAACGAGGAATACAAAGTTCACTCTCTTTTGGATTCTCGCCTATCCAGGGGCCAGCTCCAGTTCTTGGTGCAGTGGAAGGGCTTTGGCCCTGAAGAGAGATACTGGGTACCTTTAAATGACATTCATGCCCCGGCCCTTCTTATGTCCTTCAGGAAAAAGTTTCAAGAGAAACCGTTCATGGACCGCCCTGAGGCCGTTCCTGAAGAGGGGGGTACTGTCAGGAATCGGTGTCCTCCGTGCTCCCCACACAGAGCACTCTCTCCCCTTAGGGAGTCTCTGGACACACAAAACAATCCTGCCTTACCGACCTCTGCGACTCCTCGCCCCTGCTGCCGTCACGGGATTACTCCCCTCTGCGATTCCTCTGCTCAATGCCGGGCGCGCCCACGCCCTCCCGCACGCACACCTGCACCATCCACTGGCTCGGTCCACGCGTGTACACACGTTACGGAGCGCGCTCATTCTGCACACTCTTTTTCCCGTCCCCCGGACCTCAGGCTCCGCCCCCGCACACCACACGAGCATACTCAGGTTACCAACAAGACTCACCTGGCCTGTTATGCCTGCACCAATCTGCACTGTCACCCTGTAGCTCTTCCTGTCCCTCCTCCATTCCTAATTGGACCTTCCTGCTTTATCTAGCTCCTCTCTGCTCTCAGTCTTTGCTCGACATAGTCTCTGTATGGAAGTACTTATGGATTCTCTCAGTGTTTTCACAGGTTCTGACGCGGCTTGTACGACTACCCCCTCTGGCTCTCGATCTCGGCACTCCTTGGACAACGCACACTCTGGTAACCCCTTGAACGTGGCTTTGACTACGACCTATCTCCCCTCTCCACTCCCTGACCCGGCAAGGCATTCTTCACTCTATCTCTACAACCGGTACGGCAAGTATTGTCTACCTTACTACACCTGGCCTGGCAACACTTTATACCACACTCCGGACACGCTTCCTTTGCTGCGGGTGCGTGTATTACCACTTCACCCTTCAGCTCAGGGGATGGGTCTGGTCTGAGGGCAGCACCGGCGTAACAGCGTGTAAGGTTAATACTGGACAGTACAGTAGGTAAAAATGTGGTTTAAGTAACTGTACAGTACCTCTAAAATTATTACTTGTCATTACAGAGCGTATCCTATGATATGGGAAGCCAACAAGATCAAAAGAGTGCACCAGGCACAGGCATTGACAGTGGTGAAACTTTTCAGGATTGCATCTTTACTGACGAGTCAACTGTATCGCTTGAGAGATTTGCCACTTTGGCATTCCATAAAAAAGGACGCTTATCTATGAAGCCGCGTTCAAAACAACAAGTGAAGCTGCATGTGTGGCGTGTGATCTCTAGACATGGACCACGATGCATCATCATCTTTGACGGTAAAATAATGCACAAAGTCACATGCCGTTGCCTTATGCACTGTACTGTACAAGTGTACAGTATGTGGACACTTTTCTTGTCTTGTTACAGGAATCATGACTTAAGCATTTTTCCAAGAGGAAATAGTGCCCGAGATTGTGGAATACATTACACGTGAATTCCCAGATTGTCACCGGTTCTACCAGGACAATGATCTGAAACACACCGCGTCTTCTGCACATATGCTTGCCAGCGGTATCAACTGGATTAAGATGCCAGCGGAGTAAGTACGGTAACCGTTTCTCATTTTTTTACACTGTTTACTGTGTATCTCTTTAACTAATTCTCCTTCTTTCCCCCCTCCAATTATCGAGATGGTATGGCATTACCTCAAGGATCATATCAGAATAGTGGTGAAACCGTCAAAAAAGGATGAATTGGCGGATGGCATAATGAGTTTTTGGAACAACGTACTCACATAGAAAAATGTAATAAATATATTGATCATATTGTGACCGTGTTGCCCATTGTGACACAGCGTAATGGGTTGGCATCAGGAAAGTAGTAAGGTACAGTACTGTATTATGGTAAGTACAGGTACACCAATTATGATACAGGTAAGTATGGCACAGATTGTTTTATATGCACTTAACTGCACTCATTTTTTCTTTTCTTTTCAGAGCTGCTGCACTAAAACTCTTGTTATAAAGTAGTTATACAGTAGTTATAATGTAGTACAGAGTTCCAGTATACAGTACAGTTTGACAGTAGTAACTGCATAGTCCAATCTGCAGTAGTGATACTGTACGCAATGCCATTAAATGCACTTAACTGCACTCATTTTTTCTTTTCTTTTTAAAGCTGCTGCACTAAAAATCTTGTAATAAAGTAGTATACAGGAGTTATAATGTAGTATAGAGTTCCAGTATACAGTATAGTTTGACAGTAGTAACTGCATACAGTTAGTCCAATATGCAGTAGTGATACTGTACGCAATGCCATTAAATGCACTTACTGTAACTGCACTCATTTTTTCTTTTCTTTTCACCACCACCCCCACCCCCCAAAGAAAAAGAAAGAATGGCAAACATTGTTAACTTATCAAGAACATGATTCGGATTATGGTTTATTTAAATCATTCCTTAAAAAAAGGGTTTATTTTATTTTGAACTTGCAATTCAGTTTGAATGTGTGGGGGATTCTCCATGAAGGGCTTATCATACGGGGAATTGCATTGGGTAAAGTTTGGCTTTGTGTGTGAAGTGGTTGGTGGTGGGCTACAGTAGGTGTTTGCAGTCGCAGTGTGTGCGGGATTAGTGGTTCAGAGAAATCTTATGGCCAGCGGTTAAACTCATCCCATGCCCCCAAAAAATGGAATGACTGGTAGCGTGCGTGCGCAAGCGTGTGTGCGAACAGGGGAGACAATAAAGCTCAACAAAGCCATTCTAGTTATTCGAGAAGGGATTATCACACGTGCGCAATCGTTAAGCCTCAAAGAGCTCAAGAAGACTCAGTGACACAATTACTGTAAACAAAGCCTCAAAGATGAAACTAAGCCACCAATTACAAATGAATGGTTTGGGAGAGGTGTTGATAAGAAGCAGAAATACTTTAGGCTTGTGTGTGTGTGGGGGGGAGGGGGAGAGCGCTGTATGCTGGATTATTAGTTCAAAGAAATATTTTCAACAGGTCATCATAATGTTTTAAGCCACACCCCCCCAAATAAAAATCACAGTATGCCACCAACCTCATAAAGTACATACATGACTAGTATATAATTAAAAAGCGACAGTAGTGATTGATTCTCAGAATATCAAAAATTGATATGCAAGCCCATGTCGAAAAATGAAAAAAGGGATTTTTTTTCAGACTTTAAATTCAAATTGAATGAGAAGTCATACACGTATGCGCATTAAATCAAAACAGTATTAAAACAATACATATATAATACTGTACATATACTGTAGAATAAAAACATACTGTATAGAATAAAAGATTATAACTTTTAATTGGGGGGTTTTTTATGATTCACAGTATGCCACCCACCTCATACAGTATGTATACGACTAGTGTAGATTAAAAAGCTACAGTAGTGATTGAATCTCAGTAAAGCCAAAATTGTTATGCAAGTCCATGTCGAGAAACGAAAAAAAAAGTTTTTTTTTCCAGACATGAAATTCAAATTGAATGACAAGTCATACACGCATGTGCCTAAATGTGATAACACGCATATGCATTTCAACAAGGTTCCAATGAGACATACACGCATGCGCATAAATGTTATAACACGCATATGTGTTTCAACAAGGTTCCAATGAGACATACACGCATGCGCATAAATGTGATAACACGCATATGCGTTTCAACAAGGTTCCAATGAGACATACACGCATGCGCATAAAATAAAAACAGAAAAAGAAGAGCAAGCCTAGCAAAGTATTGATTAATATATAACACATAAAGAAATGTGATGACATGCATACAGTATGCGTTTCAACAAGGTTCCATTCCGCATGAGCGGACGCAATGTTATATTTTTATAATACTATACTTCTTTTCCCTTTAGTATCCTGTATACCGTACAGTACTGTATGTGTCCTCATATTTTTTATATGTATGGCTAAGGAGCATCAGACTACTGTATACAGTATGAACTTGTAACGTTAATCTCTGCTTCAAATATAAATCTTCAAATTACAATTTAATTACACACACACAGACTTGCAGAACTGTGGGGCTGTACTGTGTACTGTAGGTTGAATTGCTATTAGACTTTCAAGACAGCAGCTCGCGATCGCCCACTTGAGTTTCTAGACGGTATTGCAGACAACGCTAAAATGCAATTTTCAGCGCCCGATCAATGGATTTTGCGTGCGCTAAAAAACTAATAGAAACCTGAGTCAATTGCTATAATATGGTTGGAAAACATAGCGCGTCCTTACCCGGTATTGGAGCGGTACAGTGTGCAAGGCTTTAGAATAAAAGCTGATGCAGCTGTATAGTCCACACTATCCTGCAGTGAAAACAGATCAGGCCAGCAGCTTGTATCCGGAGTGCTGCCAAAAAGGTGTTTCGCATAGGTGTCCGTTTGTGATTGGTGAGTGTCAGATTTGTCCGAACGCATTTCTTCACGTGATTGATTTCATCAGAGGTGATTGGATGACTGAGTCTGGATTTACTGGAGAGATATCAAAAGACTATTGACAAGCGTGGTCATTAGCCGTCCAACGATAGTTTCACAGACTTTATCTCCACAAGTCAACAGAGGGTGGAGGGGCACAATACGGCATGGACCTCCCACGTAAGAGGTCAATTTGACCAACTACCGTTGGTGGACAATAGTTTTTAACTGTGTTTTACAAAAAGTTAAATTGAAAATCTGGAATTAAAATTTTATATTCGGTTATAAGAGCAAGGTTTTGTTATGAGCTCATTTGGGCTCCAAGTTTCTAAGGGAGGCTGCAAAAAAACATAATGTATACCACTTTATAGTATTTGAAGTGCAAAGCACTTCACAAAAAATGTCCAACCAGACCACAAACCTACCCCATAGACTATGAAAATCTACCCGTACCATCAAACAGAGTCAAATGCCTGCAATAAGTACAGGTCCTTCCTAATACTTAATTGACTCCCCTTTTTTTTAGTTTCCCCCGCTTTCCAATTCATAGACATGTTACACCTACTAAAAGGGTTACTCTTAGCTGTTTCACGGTACACACCAGTAGGAACCTTAGAAATTCGCAACTAGAACAAAGTGACATGTTTAAAACTCTCATCATGTATAGATAAATGACAGGAAATAGAGGTTTGTTTATCGTTTCACTAAATGTACAGTAAAGGGTCTGAATTTACCCCAGAAAAGAATATTAGCATTTAATCTAAAAGATGAGACATAGTGATGCTGCAATAGATGCACCTCAATAGAGAGGACACTTTGAGACTTAAAGATAGGGCATACCCTCATGTATTTCATTCTTTTGTGCATCATAAAAAACCTGGCATAGCCAGACTCATAGGAACTAATGTTCCCTTCTTATTAGACTATATAAAAACCAACAGAGAAGGCAGAATGTTGGTTGTGGTGGAAAATATATTTTGAAAGAATTTACACTGGTCAGTTTGTATGCCCCGAATGATAACCAAACTAAATTCTTTGATAAAGCCTTCCCCTTTATAATGCAACACAAGAAAAGACTGTGAAATGTGCCTGTCGTGCGCTCTGGAGTGTGCTATGGATGTGCCGAATGACTTTATCTGGATCGGGGGGAGGTTCAGCGGGGTGTCCGTTGGGAGATATGTACTTGTCCTGGAGACATCAGTGGCACTGTGGCCACTCTCCTATAGGGATAGTGTAATGGCTGTATGCCTGCAGACCTGGCCAGTCCCCAGTACTGAGGTGGGTAAGGGTATAACACGCACCCACAGCAGTGAGGGCGTGCCCGGAGTGTGGTAAGATGCGTTGCCGGGCCTGGTGAGAAAGGGTTAATGATATAATTGCTGCGTCCGGGGTACCAGAAGTCCGAGGGTTAATATCCAAGAGCCATGGGTCAGGGACAGGAGATAGCAGCGTAGTGAGTTCTAAAGCCGAGTCCAGGGGTAGCGAGGTACATGTAGTCAAACAAGAGCCGAGATCAAATCAAAAGGTATCCAACAGGTGCAGGGACAGGAACAAGAGCTGTATCAGAGAACAGAGATTGGCATAGACAACTGCACAACAGGAGTCACAGAAAAAATATGCAGAGCAAGGAAGGAGAGGGCAGATTGGGGTTATAAATGCTGGAGGACCAATGGTAGCAAGGGGTGGAGCGGAGGCCTGTCTGAGTAAGCCCAGGGATAGGTCAAGGTGTGCAGGGAGGGAGTCAGATAGGTGAGTAGTGTAAATCGCCTGCAGGTGATGGGGGGCGGAACCAGCGGCACGGGAGGACGGCCAAGAGGATCGGGTGCGCGCGCACTCTGTAAGATTGCGGTGCGTGTGCCCCGGCTGCGTGTGGAGGGATGTGGCATGCGCCGCAGAGGAGCGGCATGGCGCCCCAGAAGAAGAGGTAAGGAGCTGATGGGGAGGGGGACCGGGACTGGCAGTGTACTGGTAGCAGAGGTGATGGGGACCCGCTGAGAGGCGCGTGTCCCCCGATCCGTTACCCTAGGATTGAAGTTCCATCGGGGGACCCGGGTGTGGGATGCTGGAGGTAAGGAAATGGCCATCTTACCTCCTGTTGTAGAGCCTTCCTCAATATCGGGTCCCGCTTCCACAATGAATGTAGACCGCTTGTCTGCGGTGAGGGAACAGCCCTCCTCCCCCTCTCGTGGTGCCGCCAACAGCATGATAGATAAGAGCAGCAGGGATAGCGATAATCAGGGCACTCAGACAGGACCCAGAACAGTCACAAATGTAAAAATTAAGAAAAAGGGTACAAGTGGGTGCAAAAGTAAAAAAGGCTTTATTTGGAACAAAAGTAAATGGTAGAAAAGACAGAAAAGGTCCTCCCATGCGTTTCACGCAAGTGTTGCGCTTTCTCAAGGAGTAATTGGCTGTTCCGGATCCTGTCTGAGTGCCCTGATTATCGCTATCCCTGCTGCTAAAACAAGAAGGGACACCTGATTTTGGGAATCTATTAAATATGATCCTAGACCACTCCAAAGATTGAGCTAACAGAGAAAAGAAGGAACACCCCACATTCACAAGAAACTCTAAAACACAGAAAGCTGTTCTGAAAGATAACGCCCTTGTAGACTCATGGAGGATAGCCAATCCTCTCTCATGAAGTTATACATACTGTTCAGTTCCACGCAACTAATATACCCATTTAGACTATGTATTACTATCAAAGGACCTAGTTGAGAATTGTAACGCTGTGCTCACCACAAACAAGGCGGGACCCCGGGATTGATTTGGGAATGGGTATAAAAGCCACCCACAGCCACGGGGGCACATCTGATGTATAGATTGGTCGAGGTAGCCGGGTCAGGGTTGGAGAGGTACAGATGCAGCTGCCATTATTTTAAGGCATCACGGCACCGTTTTCGTGTGCGCTGCTGTACCCACACGGCATGAACGCAGCCAATCGCCCCAGGCACGTGTTTATCGCAGTTGCTTTGTTTGAATTTTATGGATTGTGTGCAATTATATGCAATGAAATGAATGAATTGTAATGTGTACAGTACTGTGCTACTGTGTCAATTTCAGGTGTTTAAAAGCTAGAACATTAAAATGCCATTTTATGCACTTGCCTACACTCGTGTCTTAAGGTGGTACGGTTTGAAGTAATCCCACGCCATCACATGGGTATTCCGAGGTATAAACTGTGTGATTTCGTAAAATTATGGCTGCTGTATCTAAGAGTCGTCGTTATACTTTCCAAGGTCAGAGTTAGGAGAGGTCCGGATTGTTGAAGGTACTATTAGCCATAGTTGGGGTTGGAGAATGGAGAGTAGTCGTTGTCTGAGTGCTGAGGTCAGGGTTGGAGAGATGCAGAGGGTCAGAGGTAGCCGGGGTCAGTATTCCAGAGGTGCGGAGTCCAAGAGCAAAGCCGGGTCAGTACACAGAGCAAGGTTCAGCAAGGCAAGGCAAGACTGTGGAGGCAATGAACAGCTAAGTGTTAGAAAAGACTCCATTCGATATAATAATCAGGAAACCTGGTTCAGTTCAAAAATCAGCATTCTTTATTATTCTTTCTTGAATCAGCTTTCATGTAGCAAGGATACAGCATATTAGACGCTTCAGCTCAATTTTGTAAGGTCTGCCCGCTCGCAGCTCTTACCTATCATGGCTCTTTCCCACAGCGGGGACTCACGTGCACCCGTGCCTCCCGTCGGAGATACGCGCAAACTAAGGGCGCGTACCGCCACTGCTCCAGGACCGGCAGGGGTGCGCACATGCATGTGCTGTGGCGACGGACCTCCACGAGTACCAGCGATTCAGCTGGCCAGCGCTGGCCCCGCTCCGCATCCCCGGCGAGGTTGCGCATCACAGGTGTGCACGCACCCTCACACCGGATCTTAGCAATCGCACTGATACCTGCACACCTGTCCTGCATCCTGCCTCCTCCTACTGGTGCTCGACTTACCTCTGACATCACTCCTGGGTAAGGTCTCCCATTGGCTCCCTCTAGTATATAGCCTCAATCAGCCCTGGGCTGATTGCTGAGCATATTTTGTGTTTGCCGTGCTTGCTACTGTATAAGCTGCCTTGCTTTGTCCTCTTGTTCTTTGAATCTTGACCCCCAGCCTTGTACCGGACTCGTGATCTCTGGCATCCTTGGACCTCGGCTTCGGAATTCGACTACTCTGCTCTCTCCTATCCTCGACCTCAGCTCCGGAATTCGATTACTCTCTGCTCTCCAATCCATACTGCGGCAAGTACCTTCTACGATCCTACACTCTCCTGCCCTGACCCGGCTAACCCACGACTACGAGCTGCGCAACCCGGACCCGGCATCGCAGCCTAGGTCGGTGTTTTCACATCCCCATCTCAGCCCTGCGGTTTGGCCCTGGTTTGTGGTGAGCACCAGTGACAAGTGTGAACCGGGTAGTTTAGCTCACTTGGTGTCATGCTTCAGCTCACATATGCCACTGGGCAGATACCTGCAGGGTACTTCTGGTGCAGTACAGCTTCCAGTCCATTCAAACTGGCATCTACATGTAAAATATATGGCTGCTCTGGGTCGGCGTGGGCTCAAACCTGGGCTTCCATGAGACTTTTCTTGAGCCCTGTGAACATTGTCTCGCAGGCTGATGGCCTCTTATCTCCAAAAGGTGTCCGTGGAGATGCGGCTTTCTGCTGAGTTCCTCTGGGTAGATCTTCAGAAAATTATTATTAAGAACCTTGGCTTTGCTGGAATAGCCTTCTATTCGTTGATATATCAGATATACATTCTTCCACAGTTTCCTCCATTTCTAGAAAGTTATCTCCTTGTTGATCCACAATATTTAAAAGATGTAAAAATGTACTGGTATTACTAGCAGCCCCCCGCAATAATAATTATTAACAGTCCATAATAAGCGAGCTCTCTGGTTAACCCTCCTGGTAGACCGATTATATCAAGCATTGGATCTTTGGGAGATGGTTTATCTAGGTACGTGGATCAATTTCTACAACCTATGGTTAAGACGCTTCCATCCTTTTTGAGACATCCTATTGATTTACTAACGGATATACAGAAAATTACATGGTCACATTCTTTTTCTTGGGTCACACTCGATGTGACCTCTCTATACACCATTATTAATGACACGTTAGGTATTAAAGCTATTAGTTATTATTTAAATCACTCGAATATTCACTTGGCACAGAGCACGTTCATTCTTGATTCAATCATATTTTTGTTACAACACAATTATTTCCTTTTCAACAACACGTATTACTTACAAACACAGGACACGGCTATGGGGACATCCTTTGCACCCTCATATGCCAAT
Organism: Ascaphus truei; assembly: GCF_040206685.1. NCBI lineage: Eukaryota > Metazoa > Chordata > Amphibia > Anura > Ascaphidae > Ascaphus > Ascaphus truei. The sequence continues at coordinate 228,190,626 of NC_134485.1, read as the reverse complement.
CTATTTATGGGCTTCTGGGAAACCACTTATATTTTTGGTGATTCTAATCCTTTTAGACACTACATACTGTTCTATCGTCGCTACACTGGCGACACACTTTATTCGAGCTCGGCTAGTCCCTCGAATTCGGGTATACCCGGGTGTATTGAGGTTTGTGACTGTTTTCTGCCCGAGTGCATTGAGTTATTTTCCGGCAGGGATTGAAGCATTTTATTCCCGCTGGCTGCAATACTGCACAGTACATATATATATACTGCATTACAATTCATGAATTTATGCCATCTGGTAGACACGCGAAGCATTGCAGCCTATTAAATCCTAATCATTATCATTTAACAGATCAGCCGCCCATCAGCCAGGCATGAACCCAGGCTGGGAAGGCAAATGCAACGGGGCTTGTCAGAGGTGAGGAGCGGCGCATTCCAGGTATCTGCCAGGTACATACCGGGTATTTGCTCGAATAAAGTGTGTCGGTGCAGTATATAGACGACCTATTGATTATTTGGTCGGGGAACACCTCATCACTACATGAGTTTTTTGTATATCTTAACAACAATTCTTTTAATTTGAAATTCACAACGAAAACACATCAAACCGAGATGGACTTCCTAGATCTGCACCTATATGTGGATGCGGATCTCAGAATCCAAACAAAAATGTATAGGAAAGAGAACTCAAGAAATTCCCTGCTCAGGGCGAACACTGCTCATCCGCGACCCCTCATTAGAGGCATACCGAAAGGGCAATTCCTTAGACTTCAGAGACTTTGTTCAACAGATCTAATGTTCATGACCCAAGCAAAAGAACTATCAGAGAGGTTCGAACATAGAGGTTATAGAGAGGATGACATTACTAATGCATGTAACTATGCACTAAATGTGGACAGGAAAACACTTTTAAAACAGACTAAGTCCAATTAAACAAAAAATACACATAAACCCATTAAACCAACTGAAGATTCACCTTTATTTATCACTACGTTCTCTAAGCAGGCACAACAAATTAGAGTCATCCTAACAAAACACTGGGGCGTATTAAAATTAGACAAAGACTTGGATAAATTTATTCAAGATCAACCAAAAATGGTTTTTAGAAGGGCCAAAACCATTGGTAACAGGATTTCCCCGAGTCTATTTGATCCCAGTAAAGAGATAAGCAAGCCCAAAATCAAAGGTTTCTTCCATTGCGGTAATTGTATTATGTGTAAATATGCCTCCCCCTTGAAACATGTAAAAAATGTACATACAAAGAAAAACTACAGTTTGTGTACCCTGATGACGTGCAATACCAAATTCGTCGTATATATACTTAAATGTAATTGTGGCAGCTCATATGTGGGCAGGACAATTCGGCCACTTAGAGAGAGAATCTCAGAACACGTCAGAACGATCAAAAATAGAGACGAAAGATATCCAGTAGCACGTCATTTTTCAACATGTCAGCTAGGGTCTATTCAGAATTTTAGCTTTAGTGCGATTGAGCACATACGTGTCCATGTCCGAGGAGGTGACAGAGAGTCTCTTCTAAACCAAAGAGAGATGTACTGGATTTATGCCATTGGGACATTGGCACCCAGGGGCATGAATCTAGATTGGGAACTTAAGCATTTCCTTACATGAATAGCTTGGATACCACAAACTGTTTGATCCACTACATTCTCTCTTATGCAATAATATATAGCATGACTGTACATCTACATGTTTAATTGCTTTTTTCATGTATATATGGTTGCACACGTTTAGAATTAATGTTTAAAATAGCACCATCTATGAGTATTATAACATGGTTGATTTGGTTTTATTAAGCTTGTCTGATGCACTTACTCTGTGCAATGATACAATATTGAATATACATAGAATCCTGCATACTTTTATCAGTATACAATGTATTAACACCTCAGCACTTTAAAATATTTGGACATAAATTATGTTGCACGGTCCCTTTATCTATTTGATATATTAGCCGATCATGATAAATCACTATGCATTGTCTGTTGAGTCAGATTGATATGTCTTAGATATGCTATGAGATTTATTATTTAAATATGGGACAGAATTATCTATCTATTTTCAGGATGTCTTGCATTTTGATATATATATATATATATATATATATATATATATATATGATTTATTGGGATGCATTGATCCTGTGCTGCATACATGCATTAATATTGGACAGACTATGTATATTACTCAGGATATGACTTGCTTTCAATGTGTCAATTGCTAAATTGTTCCATTTACTCACTCAATAGACATACTGTATCATCATCCTTGTGTTCAATGTTTGCTACAATTTGTCCTGGATGACACAGTTTCACCATTTCTTGTTTGTTTACTGTTCATGTTTTTAACCATAACTATCTTATGCTTATGCAATTTTAAACCTTTCCACATGTGTTTTGTATATATTTTTTCAGGCTCCCATCCAGCACCCAGCGTACTATGACACAGCTCATAGGGGAGGCAAGTTCTCAGCTAGACGTCCCATTGGTTACTTGCTTATCCAATGGGTGGGTCTATCTGACTAACTCTCGCGAGATTTCGGCCCTGTGATGTCACCGCTGGGGGCGGGGACTCCAGTGTATAACGGAGGAGTTTGTAGACGCGAACACACTCTTTGATAAAGGGACGCAGGTCCCGAAACGCGTCAGAGTGAATATGTACCTTGTTTGACCACCTAATAAATATGTTTTAGCATTCACTACTGGTTTGCAGCCCCCATTGTTTTTGTTGCTGTGCTCCGCCATTGGACCCCACGGGACCACTACTCCTACTTGCATGCTGAGCGTGAGGCACGCATTCACCAAGGACTGAGCTGCTGTGTCCAAGTGAGTTCTCACTGTTATTTCACATCATGACAATGTACCTTTGTTTTACTGGGAATACACACTAGACTTTTATGGTATATATGGATATCTGTGTCTGTTCTTCAGTATTTCTAGTACACCTGGAAGTCTTTATTGTGTGTGAGTCTCCAGCAGCATTTATATATATGCTCTGACACCTTGGTTATACAATCCTGCTATCCTGCTGTTTGTACATGTTCATAGGACAGCTGAGCCTCTAACATTGGGATAACATCCCTCATCTACTATTCTTCTTGCGTACCACCACAATCGGGGAGGCATAGGGCTACGGGATTCTATTGCGATGCCTGCCGTCTTCATCACCTTCAGGATGTCCCTCACATCTTCCACAACTGTGGGAGCGATGCATCTGAAACACTCCCGGAATGGCATGGTGTTATTCAGCCGGATCGTGTGCTGGTCGCTCTTGCTGCAGCCCACATCCACCTCGCTGGTGAACAACACCTCTTGGCGCTCCTCCAATGTGACACTTAGCCAGTTCTTCCATTCCGCAGGCATGGTCGATTCCCCAAAGTTGAACTGAAACCCGGCAGGATCTTCTTATACAGTTGCGGCATTTACATGAGCCAGAGATTCTCTGGGGGTAACCGGCTATATCCGACCCAGTTTTTGACCGACGTCAAACTGTATAGGATGCAGCGAAATGTTCTGGATCGTCACCTTGATCCTCCCAGGAAGTGAGGACTTCACTCTTTAATCTCCTGTACCGCCTTGTACCCTCTTTTGGCTTGCTCTTCGGGCATGGTCTCTAGGGAGAAGTACCAGTCGGCTTCATCACGTCATGGGTAACAAGGTTCCGCAGCCTTGTGCTTCCCTCCCCCTGGTGACATCTCGGTCATCCCCATTTTGGATTGGAGTTGGCCATATCCCTCTTGGGCTGAGATGCTATGGCATTCTTCCTTGAATAGGGGGTGAACCTTCAGCGAAGATAGGGGTAATTCGCCGACCTCTTCCAGATAGGCTCGGATCAGAGCCGGCCATATCGGCATTGGTCCCCATTATGATGGTGGCGCTTGTGTACTTCCTGGACTCGGGATATATTAGAGCTTCCATGTCCATGGGGTGGGTTTTGTTGGTATTCACCTACGGTATGTTATAGTGTGCAAAGTGAGCCCACGACGCGTGGCTCGGTCTGGTCCTCTCGCGAAGGCTTCCACCTCTTGAGGGAGCTCCCACAGGAGTGTGTCCCTTTAAATGTCTCTGATAATATATGCCTGGGTCTGGTCCCAGCCCGCAGGCCACACGGACCACCTGGGGTCCGTCACTAACACTCTATTCAGCTACTGGGGGAAGCGTCCCTATCTATGGTCCTTCCATGCAGCAGCCACAACCTGAGGGGAGTTGGGGCCTAGCTGGATCCCAGGGGAAATCTGGCCTAGTCCAGAGGAGCACTGCTCCCTGGACACTACCTTCTCTTCCTGCATCCCTACTCCAACTGGCGTGTCTCCTGAGCGCACCAATTGTATCGATATTCTCTCCGTGGATCTCGGAGCCCTATTTTCTCTACCTCCCCATCTAGTGTGCAGCCCCTGGGGCTGCTGGGATTCATAGTCCCGCGCTGAGCCGGTTCCAAGATAGCCGCCACACAATGCGCATGCTCGTCCGAACTTGAACCACACATGCACAGGTATAGCACAATGCATGCGCGAGGCCTAACATGGTGGCACCTGCAAACGGGACCACCCCAGAGCTCCAGCAGCTCCCTTTGCCCTGTCTGCTGCCTCCCCCCCATTCCCACACCATCCACGGAGGTACACTGGCGACACACTTTATTCGAGCTCGGCTAGTCCCACGAATTCGGGTATACCCGGGTGTATTGAGGTTTGTGACTGTTTTCTGCCCGAGTGCATTGAGTTATTTTCCAAGCAGGGATTGAAGCATTTTATTCCTGCTGGCTTCAATTCTGCACAGTATATATATATATACTGCATTACAATTCATGAATTTATGCCATCTGGTAGACACGCGAAGCATTGCAGCCTATTAAATCCTAATCATTATCATTTAACAGATCAGCCGCCCATCAGCCAGGCATGAACCCAGGCTGGGAAGGCAAATGCAACGGGGCTTGTCAGAGGTGAGGAGCGGCGCATTCCAGGTATCTGCCAGGTACATACCGGGTATTTGCTCGAATAAAGTGTGTCGGTGCAGTAAACGGGTGTCGTGGCTCCACAAATATTCTTGTCAGGTAAAAATGAACCTGCTACCATGTATACTATACCTCTTTTATGTGCTCCCAGTGGATGTACCAGTACACTACATTAGAAATCTAGAAAAAAGTAATAACTGAATTTATCTGGAATGGGAGAAAACCCAGAATAAAGAGGAGTACTGTGATTAGGCCCACAATATCGGGGGAATGGCCCAACCAGACTTTATGAGCTACTACAGAGCTGCTAGATTTAGTCCTTTGATCTATTAGTCAATACCCAAACAAACAAAGCCATGGGTAGAAATAGAAAGGGCAGAAGCTCAAACAAAAGACGTGACATTCCTAGAAAATAATAAAATACCTATTCAGGCTCACACACATCCGGTAATAGAGCACTCACTGAAGGTGTGGGACTCCATATGTAAACAAAAAATAATTTCATCCCCACAATCACCTATAACCCCACTCCTAGAAAATGTATTAACTGAGGAAAGATAGTCTCTTTATGCTGCACTACAATACAACCTTAGCAGTGTAAAAATGACATTTTATTTGTTAATTATGTAAAATATTTATGTTTGGGATACGAACAATCGACCCAGAAAATAAATGTATAAAAACAATTAAAAATGGAGGTAGGCATGTATGGGTTAGGACGCTCCCTTATGAGTATTCTATGTCATTTATATATACTTAGATTGTACAGGTGTATGAACAATAAATAAAGCAGGAAGCGTCCCTTGGTGGAGACCTGTGTTACTTCAACAGTTTATCTAGCTCTTATATAACATCCCACTATTAGTATCATGGATGGTATATTAGAAACCAAAGCTGTACAGAGAAGAAATTCAATTGACTTGTGTCTATTTTTGTAAATACTTTCTTCCCCCAAAATAGTGGGTAGGTTCCAGGTATTAGGAACCCCCCACCACCAAACAAGTGTTGTTACTTGTTTGGTTAGGTAACAGTGTATCCTTAATGGAAGAATGCTTCAAAGTTTAATCAATAGAAGTACAGCTCAACCCCGTTATAATGCGATCAGTTACCATGCGAATCCGCTTATAATGCTCCCAATTTTCGTATTTATGAATACTTTACAACATGGTTATTGGTGTCTTAAATACTTTATTGTACAATGCATACAATTGTACATTATTTCTAACGCGATCCGCTTATAACGTGATGTGATTCTTTGGACCCCAAGCACAGCGGTATAACGGGTTGAGCTGTACTTGAATAGTGACGTGGAGAGGCACTCCTGTAGCCACAACTCTGTATTTCGCGTAGATTTTATAGTATCTGCTACTTAAATCTGTATAATACTGTTTCAAGTAAAGTATTATCACAAGGTTATGTCAGAGCGCTGTGCTGCCCACGGATGTAGTTCCCCTAAGCACTCTAACAGCCTGGGAATCCACTGCTCAGCCGTGTGTCGGCGTACACCTCAGCTGCTGAACACTGAGGGGGCTATGCACTAAGCTCCGTTAAGTCGTTTTAAGAGCGCAAAGTGCTCTTAGAACATGATGTTCCGCCGAAAACGATTCACTAAGCCACACAAACAGGCACTTTGCGCTCTTAAAGTGACTTTTTCCTGGAAATTTTTCAAAGTCAAACTTTGCTCGTACAATAACCTGTTTGCGTTTAATTCTGCCCTTCTCCGGGATTCACTAAGCTACGCAGAGTTATCGTACGCAAAAGTTGCATTCAAAAAATATTGCCAGCTTCAATGCAGGTGATAAAAAAGCTGGACTTAGAAAAATTTCTTTGTTTACATTTTTGCAGGCGCAAAACCCATACAACAGGCCGGCGGGTTCCCTGAGGGAGGCCGGGGGTCGCAAGGGGGGGCCCCGGCTGACCCCACGAGGGTCCGGGGGTCCCTGGCTCACCAAACCTGTGGGTTTCTTTTGTTTACTTACCATTAGGTGCCCACTCACCGAAATCCAAGAGAACCGGTAGGTCTCGAACCAATCCACAGGTAACCATAAAAAAAACCCATTACAATCCACGTCTGTGTCTTCTTTCTTCTATTTGTAATCCTTTTCGTCAGTGTTGGGGTCTTTTTACTTTTACAGGTTTTTTTTTGCATTTTTTTCATGTCATCCATTTTTTTTTGTATGTCCATTTATTGGCCCTGAATTTATGTATGTCACTGGACATACATACGTACTGGGACAGTCACTGGATGTATTGTATGTTTATTTTTAAGGTTATTAAATTGTTTTGTATGCTCTTTTATTGCACCTGTATGTATGTATGTAAACTATAGATGGACATACATACAGGTATAATAAAAACTTGTCTGCATAATGTTTGCTTGCCTTGTTTTCATGTTTTTTTTATTGTAATTTGCTGCTTTGTGTAAAAATGTGTTTGAAATGTACATGTTATTTTTTCTAAGGTTATTTTAAAGGCTGTTTGCAATAGATGATTTAATTGGCTTATTTTTGGAAGTTAGATTTAGGGCTGGGGCCCGCTGCGCCCCGCGGCACGGGCGGCTACACAAGCGTTCCCCACCAGCAGGGGAATCCTCCCAGGCTGGTCAAGGTCCGCCCTGGCTGCACATCTCACTACACGCTGTGACGCGTCAGCCGCTAGGGGATTCAAGAGAATTGTAATCCCTAGCGTCGACGCGTCATGTGGTGTGGCTGTGAGCCAATGAGGAGGGGAGGCTTCGGGAGGAGGGGAGGCTTCGGGGAGCGGGGAGGAGTGTGGAGGGAAAGCAGCGTGAGTGCCAGTCTGTGTGTGTGTATGTGTGTGTCTGAGTGCCTGTCTGTGTGTGTGTCTGAGTGCCTATCTGTGTTTGTGTATGTGTGTGCCTGAGTGCGTGAGTGCTTGCCTCTGTGTGTGTGTGTGTGCATGAGTGTGTGTATGTGTGCCTGAGTGTCAGCGTGTGAGCCCGCAGCATCTCCCGAGCCCGATGAGGGGTGGGGATGCGGGTCCTTCCGCTTAAACCACGCCCCCCCCTCCCACTCCAGCCCCGGCTCCCGCTCCCTACAGACCGCATATCGCGGTCTGTGTCTGTCAGCGCCCCGCCTGTCTGCAGTGTGGGCGCGCTGACAGAGGGAGCGGGGCCTTAGCCTTAGTCACATGGTGGTTACTTTGATATAGATTATTTTTCAGCATGTTTTGTTTTTAGGATTTGAACTGTGTAATTGATTCTGATTGTAATTGACTTGAGATTGGATGAATTAATTGATGGTAATTTAATTGTGTTGATTTGCTTTGTTTGTATTTAATGATTGGTTTGTACAGTATCTTGTTTGGAATAGTTTATTTGATTTTGACCATTGCTTGGCAAAGTATACATGATGCACAGATTAATTGTATCATGTACACATTGTCAAATTGATTGTTTTTATTTTTTTATTTGCATGTCTTAGATATTGATTTGGCTTGGTGCTGATGATATTTGGAGATATTTGTATTTCGGCATGTATATCCTTAACCATTTCTTTGTATTTTGGTTAATTATATATATATATATATATATATATATATATACAAAAAGAAAAAAGACTGCACCCCCTAGGTTTCTATCTTAACTGCAGGAATATATCATAAACCGTTGAAAACCCATAATTTAGGTAAGTAAGATGTTAAATCAATATGATGTGAAGCTGTAAAGATACTTGCAAATACATAAACAGAATATATATAAATCTAAATTAAACACATAACCATAATTGATAAACAGTATGAGTAAATGACTAAATGTAACGGATGTGAATAAAATTGAGGACAAAAAATATAAAAAATGAAAAATATAAAAAATATATATAATAAAAATACCGTCTTAAAAAACCATAAAAAATAGTCCTGTAGAATACAAAAATTTGTATATATGGCCACCTAGGAGGATACTGGCAGCTTTCTATATGGAACCAACGACCTCCAGATGAATCTACAAAAACGAGAAGAAAGAAAGCGCCCGATCCTAGTGCGATATGAAAAAATATACCATTTTAATAATCCCAGTAAAAAGGTCCAACAAATTTACACTCACAAACGATAAAAATATATAAGCATGTAATGAGTTAATACTCATTCACCAAACGCCGGACATCACTGCTCCGCTTGCACGCCTCACTTCCACGTGTATTTTCGGCACCTCTGAGCCACCATCCAGCAGGGGCCTCCGAGATTGCGCAACTCCTCCAGATATCACCCGGAAGTGAACCGAGTCACTAGAAACTCCGGATATGAGGAATGGATGGTATGACCTTAAGACAGGTCGTCAATGCGTGGCGGCATATACAGAGTCTCTAGCAAAGTCCCGAGTATGGATAGGTAGGATGCAGTGACTACCACTTGCTCACACTGCAATTCCCTACGCGTTTCTTCACACTTAGGTGATTTCATCAGGGGATAAATGACGAACATACGTCATGACTATTTATATTTGCATAAACCAATCAAATAAGAGCTTGGCTAATTATAGAATAAAAATATATATTGATTACACATGGATATCATTAAAATAAATGGCTGTAAAGCCTACCTAAAACTGAAAATATATATCAATTAATTATCAATAGTAAATATGTAAATATATAATTCCCTTTAAATCTACAGCATCATATATATATATATATATATTGTAATAGAAATAAATTAGTAGCTTATAAATGCATGAATGCATGGATATATGTATACGCAATCATGTTTATACCTTCGGTGCATAGATGTATATCTTCAATTAATACATAGATAGATATAGCGATTTAGCATTGGTTATATTTACAAACCAATACAGGATATTCATTAATTTAAGTATATATTACACCATATACCAACATGATTACATGCACATGCATGAATGCCATAAATATATATAACAAAAACAAAACATAATACATATAATCAGTAAAATAATCAATAATAAAAAAAGAAAGAAAAAGAAGAAATTGGAAGACAACTTCTATTATGATATAATTATAATTTCTCCTATATATTTGAGGTCAATGCTAGCCACATTTAGTGACCAACATGTCTCTCAAATATGGGCTACTATAGGAAATATTTTGATAAATGTAAATTAATTTAGTAGTTAGAAGAAAAAAGATTTGATAACTATTAATCCACTATATACAGTAGAGGCAACGTTTATTCTAACATTTGCCGTAAACTAGCCGGGTTACATTCTGGGTATGTGCTGGGTATGTGCTGGGTATGTTCTGGGCTAGTTTGAGGCATATTTAAGGCATTTCTGCATTGACTAACGACCCATAGGATTAACACAGCAGGGATCCCTGGCAGTCCAATTCAGTTTGAATGGGACTGCCAGGGACCCCCGCTGTTAATATGATAGGCCATTTATCAATGCAGAAATGCTGGGGCTAGTTTAAGGAAAGTTTAAGGCTTGTATTCAGAATGTACCTGGGTGTTTCCTGGGTTTTTTGGGGAATTGCCACTGGTTTTTGTTAGAATAAGAGTTGCCTCTACTGTAGTGTATAGTTTATAAATAGCTAAATATATACACAAACACTCATGAACCATTATGAATATTCATGAATATTTATGACCATGCAACAGACAGAGTGAGAGCCTGAATATACATATATATAGTCCATATAAAGAAGTATATGGGAACTAGCTCACATCTTATATAATTCATATACAATTCATGATCTAGAATCATGATTATATATAAATCATGATTATATATATAAATCTATTTAAATGTTCCACCAGATATCTATATACATTTAAATAGATTTATTACTGTAGTGTGTATGTGTTAGGGGGCGGGGGGATGTGTGTTGTATATTGCAATGTTTATTGGGGGCAATTGTCCCCAATAAACATGCTATTATGCCTTAACCGCTTCATTGCCTTCGAGGATAGACGCTAAGGTAATGAAGCTGCTTTAATGTATTTTTATTAATAGTGAGCGGGAGCAGGGGGTCTCCTGAGCTGAACCGCATTGATTTGTGGCTCGGGGACCCCCTGCTTCCCGAGTTACAGGCCCCGGTTTGGGGCATCGGTACCAGTGTTGCCACCATCTTTATAGAGCCCACGTCGCGTCTTGGACGCTATAAAGATGGCGGCGACATTGCCCTCCGATGCCCCATATCGGGGCCTGTAACTCGGGAAGCAGGGGGTCTCTGAGGCAGAAATCAATGCGGTTCAGCTCAGGGGACCCCCTGCTCCCGCAAACTATTATTAAAATGTACATTAATGCAGCTTCATTACCATAGCAGATAGCCGCTAAGGTAAGGAATTATTGTTTATTGATATGTGTGTTTTGACAGTAGTGTAGATGTGTAGGGGGTCTCCTGAGCTGAGCCGCATTGGTTTCAGCCTCGGGGACCCCCTACTTCAGGAGATACAGCCCCAGTTATGGGGTGCCGGTATCCCCTGCAGAATGTAAATGTCCCGGTCACGTGACGCGGAAGCTTTAAAGTGCAGTGGGATACTGGCACCCCATAACGGGGCCTGTATCTCTTGAAGTAGGGGGGCCCCGGACCCGAAACCAAAGCGGTTCAGCACCGGAGACCCCCTGCACATGTACACTATTATTAAAATGTGTTTATTTTGTGTACGATCGCCTGTAACAGCCTTGCATGGAGATGCCAAATCTCCCTGCAAATGTTACAAGCGACTTTTTTTCCTATAAGCTAGCGTATGTGAAGTTTCAGTGCGCTAGCAGAGGAAAAAACCTTGCACGCATGATAAGCCAGTTTTGGGCATGTCCGATAGAAAATGGGCTCAGGGACTTAGTAAATCGCGCCGCCGGCTTCATTTTTTATCGGACGTGCTAATTTTTTTCAGGCCAGCGCGAAAGCTCGGAGCTAAGTGCATAACCCCCTGAGTGCGCTCTCTCACAGCACCACTGGAGCCCTTCCCCTGCTCCCCTGGGACACTGAATAATATCACAACTGAGCCGAGACTAGAGGCTGCAGCAAGGAGGTGATTGGTTCTGTTTCCACGGTGTTCCTGCAGCCACAGCAGAACAGAGTTTCCTACCTGTTTTCAGATTTTTCTACTATGCGATTTTAACACCTTCGGGCCTCATGATATAAAGCACGATAAGCCCCTTATCGCTAGCTAATTGGCAAAAAAAAAGCCTACTGCTATTAAGTAAACCCCAATAAGAGCAAAAATCGCCAGTTTTATTGGCAGAGAAAAAAAAATCACCAGACTTCCATCGATAAGCCTCTTATCGCCGCTTATCGGCAGCTTCTCAAACTCGTGGTATTCTAGTAGCCATAGTAAGGTTATCAAGGCTGATTACCGCTCTAGAATAGAGATTTCCTCTCCAAATCGCCTCGCCACAATAAGTTGGCAAGAAGGTGGGGAGAAGTTGCCGAGAAGCGGCGAGACGGCACTTAGAAAATTAAATGCATTTTTCCTGCATCGGATAGATTCCAGGGGTCTCCGGAACTGAAATTCATTAATATCAGCACCGGAGACACCCGGCATGAATCCGATGCATGAAAAATGCATTTACAGGAAACTTCATTACCTTAGCGGCTAACTGCTAAGGCAATGAAGGGTTTAACCACCAATGCCAGGCTTATTGTGGGTAGCGGGGGTTGGTGAAGGTGGTATTTGGCCCTTGGTGGGTGTTTAAGCCTTGCAAGGGGGGGGGGGGGTTGCGGGTGCACTTAACCCCTTCATAACATTAGTGGTTAATACCGCTAAGGTAACGAAGGGGTTAACCCCTCCCGCTACGCACCTGTTAGGCCTAATCATACATCCTTGCGGCTACTACCCCCTTCACCAATCCCACGCTACCCACAATAAACAAAAACACACACAACAGCCCTACTACCCACCTCCTAGGCCCCAATAACCATAACAATATTTAATAAACACCAATATACAACCCACACCCTGTGCCCCCACACAAAACCATTATTTATTTTTTTAGACACAGGATTAATACCACAGGCCGGTGGGGGTCCCCCGGTGGTTCCCACGGGTGTCTGCAGTCCGCACAGTGCAGCACGGGGGGTTCCCATGGGTGTCTGGGGGCCCTCGGGTGGTCCAAACTACACTCAATTGGCCTCCAGGTGGTCCCCACTGGTGTCCATGGGCCCCAAAAGGGGTTCATGTGTGGTCCCCGCTGGTGTCTGGGGGATTCCCAGGTCATCCCCACGGGTGTTTGGGGCCCTCTGGTGGTTCCCACTGGTGTCTGGAGGCCCTCTGGTGGTTCCCATGGGTGTCTGGGGGCCCTCGGGTGGTCCCCGCAGGTATCCGGGACCCCCATATGGGTCACCATGTCCTCCCCGCAGGTGTCTGTGGGTCCTTAGGTGGTCCTCATGGGTCCCTGCTTGCCTGTGGTACTATTCATGTATTTAAAAAATAAATAAACATCCTACATTTCAATAAATACACCCCCCCACACACACATCAAACACATACAGTACAGTAATGTGCAAAATAACTATTATCCAGGTATGGATAATTGATTATTTGCCCATTATTACACACAACATTAGCCAGACAGCATAAATAAAGTAAATATAAACCATTCTACTTTCCCCTGCTAATGTGAAGGGTGTCCTCATCAGCATACTGCAGGGCCATGTCATTCGTTTCCAGAAAGAATACATACAAAATACAATCTAATGACCCCTAAACCCTTAATCACCTTAGCGGTTAATAACTGCTATAGTAATTAAGGGGTTAACCAACCCTTCCCCCATAACCACCCGGGAGGCCTAACCACCCACCCCAGACATACTATACCCAACCTTAACCCATTGATTGTTATAGTAGTACATCATACCCATATAATATGGGCATGATAAGCTACTATTGCAGTCAATAGTCACCCTAATACAAAAACATGAATGTCCAAAATACACAATAATAAAACAGATACAAGCACCTAAACATACATAAAAAAAAATGAAAAGCACTAGCCAACCAAGTAATTAACAAAATAAAACCACTAGCCAATCAATTAAATAAATAAAACCAATTTGCAATCAATTACATAAATAACACCACTTACCAAAAAATACATTTCCTTGTTCCCCCCGCGCTTACCTCCTGCTCCAGGCAGCAGCCAAGGGGACCGGAGACAGGGGGAGAGGAAGTGTCACATATGCTGCCACTAATGCTGCCTGTGGACACACTCTCTGCTCCCCCCGCTCCTAACATGGAGGGCAGCGAACAGGGAAGAACAGGAAGCAGCACCCACTCGGTCAAGGTCAGTCACTCGGTCACGGTCAGTCACCCACCCACCCAAGGTCAGTCACCCACCTAAGGTCAGTCACTCACCCAAGTCTGTCAGTCAGTCACCCACCCAGTCGCCCACCCAGTCATTCTGTCAGTCACCCAGTTAGTCACCCAGTCAATCACCCACCCAGTCAGACACCCATGCAGTCAGTCACCCACCCACCCAGTCAGTCACCCACACACCAAGTCAGTCACCCACCCAATTAGTCACCACCCACCCATGCAGTCAGTCAGTCACCCACCCAGTCACCCACCCAGTCCGTCACCCACCCACCAAGTCTGTCACTCACCCAGTCATCCACCCACCCAGTCACCCACCAAGTCAGTCACCCACCTAGTCAGTCACCTCCCCAGTCAGCCACCTACCCACCCAGTCAGTCACCCACCCAGTCAGTCATCCACCTGCCCACCGTCTCCCAGTTAGTCACCCAGTCAGACAGTCACCCAGTCAGTAAGTCACCCAGTCAGTCACCCAGTCAATCAGTCACCCAGTCAGTAAGTCACCCAGTCAGTAAGTCACCCAGGCAGCAAGTTACCCAGGCAGTAAGTCACCCAGTCAGTCAGTCACCCAGTCAGTCAGTCACCTAGTCAGTCATTCACCCTCCCACCCAGACTAGTCACACACTCAAACTCTTAATTTTTACTAGGAATGTATTACATTTTTTAAAAGTGGGGACAGGGCTAGTTGGCGAGTAGATTTTTGGGTTCGACAATTTTATTTAGATGTGATGCAGGTATATGCTTTTGTGTATTTTTCCATTTTATTTCTTTAAGAAATGAGAAAGAAAATTGGAAAAAACATAAGCAGAATACTTGTGGTGGTATGGCATGGTAGCAATATTAACCCTTAGAGTGCCGGATGTGCCACAGAACCAGAGTGCCACAGCCTCTTCATGTGATTGCTCCTCAGAAGCGACAACATGATCAGGACGTCACTGATAACATGAATGGAAAACAAGAGTCTGCTCTCCCTTTTCCCTTCAGCTTAGAAACCAGCAAAAAATCGTGCGTGACAGCCAACTTTCGCTTCACCGCAATTTTGAGCGAACTTTCCAAGTAAAAATCTTGCTAGAACTTTTGATGACAAAAGTTCTGGCGATTCAGCCCCAAATGTTCCCTTTTTTAAAGTGGGGAAATAGGAGGCCAGCAGCTTTTTACATTTTTGCTAATCATAGTTCGAAAGCGGAAGTATTCAAAATGAATTTAATATGCAATGCCCACTGAATTCTTAGCATTAAGTGAATTTAATGCGAACTTCTGGAACAAAGCAAACTTTTCAGGCAAGCTAAAAAGGGTGAAATTTGCAATGTTTGCTTGCAAAAAAAAAAAGTCTACAGTACATACTGTATAACACATACTGTACAAATATATGCATAATTTATAAAAAAAATGTGATGACGTAGCACTCCATGCAGGGAGGGAAACTTTGGGCAGCATGATACACGTTAGGCTAATTTTAGTGTTTTTTTTTTTTAGCATTTTAACAGAAATGTGTTTAGGTTTGAAATTCATCTGCTCTTGAACTTCATGTGTGGTAATTTCAAAGCTTTCCTCCCTGCATGGACTGCTACTGTACGTCCTCACATTTTTGTCTTCTGATTCATGGGCTGTGTGAAGCCTTGGACACTAGCACCAGCACGAACACCATGAGCCATCCGGTGGAACTCTTAAATGATTGGGATATTTGGCTTACAGTATGTGAGTACCTTAACAGAAAGGTTAACTGTGTTTTTTAAGGGTCAGTCCAAGCAGGTCATACCCATAAACATGCTCTGCGGTATCAGCAAAGACATACGTCTTATTCATATATTAATGATGCCTAATTAGGGCCTTTATGGACTGTTACATTATTTGCAATGTAGTCTTCAATAATCCTAGACTGATATAGGTTAAATATTGTACATTTGGATTATACCTAAACATGTATCAACACACTTCTTTTTTTTTTCTCAATAAAAAAGGAATGAGTTCAAGGCAGACACAATGCAGTCCCTTTTTCAAGGAGAGGATGAATTTATTTGTGAAAAGACATCCAATTTAAAATCCTGTTTTTCAGAATTAGAAAAGCTGATGAAGTTGAAAACACGAGTTTGGTGGGATATAACAGGACCGGAGATCTATCAAAAAATTAATAGATTATAGTATGTTTTTTATGGACAAGTGGAATAAGATTCTGACTGATAGTTCCTTAAAGCTTACAGATCTCATCATATTACACAAACATGGATTCCAGCAAAGTACAAAATGACATATCAGCTCTCCAACTAAAATTGATGGCACAAGACGAATTACAAGGCTTTGCTGACCTTGATCTATGCCTAATTAAATATATTGATACATATTAAAAAATAAACATATACAAAGACATATTTTATCTCACTTCAAAATGTAACAAAAACTGCTAATATATAATATATAACATGTTATAACATGTTACAATGTAATGTTATATATTAGCAGTTTTTGTTACATTTTGAAATGAGAAAAGATGTCTTTGTACAGTATACAGTATGTTTATTTTTAATTATATATCAACTGTGTCTGTGGTCTGTGCATTGCCCTCTGAGTACTGCAGCTCCTTATTGGTTATGTGTCGCCTCATTCATTAACGATCAGTTGTGTAATTGTAGTGCACACGAATGGGGATTGTTTACGATGATCCAATCATAGAGCAGGCAGTGCTTTATAGAGGAGCACATAGGCGCTTTACCACTTACTCTTTGACAAAGTCCCGAACAGGATGAAACGCGTCTGAGTGTGTTTGGCTATGTAAAGGTGTTCGTTTTTCATTAAATAAGCCCTTTTTTCTAATAGCTGCGTTTGGCTACTTTTTTGCTGTGCACCACTTTTTGCCTTGGAATTCATTCTAATCACAGACTGAATCTTGAAACCCATAATGTTTCACTACACTACAAACAATTCCATAATTCTGACCCTACAGGTTTTTCATACATAGATATTGAGTTAGTATCCGCCAATTGTAGAGGGGGGGAAAGAACTGTAGTTTTTTCTCGCAATTTAAATATTCTAAATCCAAAGGGACTAAATATTAACATTGACGTTAACGCCTCCATCAACTAATAATTATTGTATCTCTTTCTCTCCCATTTAACTTATCATTTTTTATCTCACTATGCTATATAATAAGTACATGTATATGTACTATGGTGTTTATTATCTATAATGGTAAATAGATACAATAGAGAACAACCTGGCCATGGAATTACAATTGAAACAAGGAATATGCCAAAAAATGAAATATTTAATTGTGAAAGCACATGAACAAAACCATAGAACAGTGTCATACACGATAGCAGCCAAAGGTAACAATAATGGTGATAAATACTCTATAAGTGAAAAACAAGGGGAGGGAGGGACAAGGGAATTACACAACAGGGGGAAAAAAGGGAAAAAGATAGCAGGGCAATGTTTGGGGTGATAACCCCTTCCTCAGGCCCGTTCCTTAAGGTCAGGAGGACCAAAGGTACTTCCCTATGTCCTGTTTTCCCACGTGCATAAATAAACCTAAACTCAAATCAGCTAATACTAATGA
Source organism: Ascaphus truei (assembly GCF_040206685.1). Classification (NCBI taxonomy): domain Eukaryota; kingdom Metazoa; phylum Chordata; class Amphibia; order Anura; family Ascaphidae; genus Ascaphus; species Ascaphus truei. The sequence goes on along the minus strand of NC_134485.1, from coordinate 228,172,860 downwards.
ACAGTAAGCAAAAGTGTGAGGGCACAAAAGTGCAAAGTCCTACAGGTAAACAGAGTCAAGAGGAGATTTGTATACTGCACTTGTATCTGGATGAGTCCAACTTCAAAGTCCTTCGGTCTGTTTCACAATGGAAACACCTGCTGCTTAATATTTTCCTTAATATTTGGGAGGAATAAGGGTCCTCGTCATTCCCTTTAGCACCCTCGACCCAATTCTTCAGAGTGCTGGCTATCTCCATATTTGTTTACGCATTATCTATAATGGTGTTCATTATGTGAAACAGTATGGTGTCTGCTCTCTATCACCATCTTGTGGCTATTGTGATTATTTACAGATGCCAATACATTTTTAATATACTCATATAAGACCAGAGCCCCGGAATCTGAAAATCATTCAATTTAGGAACAAGGAAAGGGCTGAGAGAAGGACAGACTGATTCTCCTTCCCCTCCCCCCCCCTTCTTTTTTGTTTATTGATTTGTACTTTGCTCAATGCAAGTGTTATGAGTTATCATTGTTACCTCTGTGGAAGACACTTATACACGTTACTGTATGATGGTAAAAATCAATAAAAATCTGAGTTTATTTTTTTATATTAATAAATATATTTTGAACGTGTTTTGAATTAAACTTTATTGTATATTATGTTTTATGTAAAATGAAGCACACAAACTAAAATATAATATAAATTCAAAAGAATTACCACCAATATTATACAATTTTGACGTAATTGATTTTACAATATAAATGATCAGGCGTCTCTCACTACTGCACCGACACACTTTATTCGAGCAAATACCCAGTATGTACCTGGCAGATACCTGGAATGCACCGCTGCGGTCCCGGTGAGGACCTCTGACAAGCCCCGTTGCGTTTGCCTTCCCAGCCTGGGTTCATGCCTGGCTGACGGGCGGCTGATCTGTTAAATGATAATGATTAGGATTTAATAGGCTGCAATGCTTCGCGTGTCTACCAGATGGCATAAATTCATGAATTGTAATGCAGTATATATATATATACTGTGCAGTATTGCAGCCAGCGGGAATAAAATGCTTCAATCCCTGCCTGGAAAATACCTCAATGCACTCAGGCAGAAAACAGTCACAAACCTCAATACACCCGGGTTTACCCGAATTCGTGGGACTAGCCTAGCTCGAATAAAGTGTGTCGCCAGTGTATCTCATAATTCCTGAGGAAGCTCTTTGACGCAAAACGCATAAGATTGATTTTGTATGCAGAGTTTTTTCCATGGTTTCCATCCACTGTGACCAGCCACTTTCCACCTCTGCTATCGAGACGCAGAGCCATCTGTGTCCCAATCTCCAAGTTCCATCACTGACAAGTGACGTCAGGCTGCAGGCAGGCTGGATTGGAGCCCTCTGCGACAGTACTGTACAAATTAGCCTTTTTGTTTGAGCCTTTGGATTTTGTTTTGACATTCAATTATTTTATGTGATGTATTCACTATGTCCAGAGATGTGGAATGGTTAAGTGAGGGGGGGGGATTCACCCCCTCCTGTGCCAAACTTTTTATGGGTTAGTGGGAGGCCGTCCTCATCTTTGGAGATACTAACCCATATGGGACACATTTTCTTTTGTATCGATGCTATATCGACAATTTGATCTTTGTTTACGATAGGACAGTTAGAATATTTAGAATTTTTCCTGTGGGTTAATGTCAATCCATTTAATATAAAACTCACTTATGTCAGTGATCCAGTCAGGATAGATTTTATTTGGATGTCACTTTAAGAGTATCGGATCACTTTATCATCCACTCAGATGTGTTAAGAAAACCCAATAAAGGTAACAGTCTTTTAAGGGAAGACAGTTGCCATCTGACGTCTAATATATGTAAAACATACAGAACACCTACAAGCTCATGTTGTACCCCCAAAATAACCACAACATATATATAAGCATATAAGTTTCACAGAGGTGTGCTACTGAGCATGGCAATATATATATTTAAAACCAGAGACATAACATAAAACACAGACAAAGCTCAGTGCACATCCAGTAAAACTCATACACGGTACAGTGCCTAAATATACATGTATAGATAACTAATAAATAAAATGGTCTTTTAGTTTAACATTTTGGCCAAAGTGTTGTAAGCCCTTGAGCCAACTGCACGGCAGACCACGTTTCAAGGGTCCCTACACTAATAAGGATTAATAATAATAATCATTCTTACTGGCAATGCACAGGTTATTAAGAATCTATATTAGTGTAGGGACCCTTGAAACATGGTCTGCCATGCAGTTGGCTCAAGGGCTTACAACACTTTGGCCGAAATGTTAAACTAAAATACCATTTTATTTATTAGTTATCTATACATGTATATTTAGGCACTGTACCGTGTATGAGTTTTACTGGATGTGCACTTAGCTTTGTCTGTGTTTTATGTTATGTCTCTGGTTTTAAATATATATATATTGCCATGCTCAGTAGCACTCCTCTGTGAAACTTATATGCTTATATATATGTTGTGGTTATTTTGGGGGTTCAACATGAGCTTGTAGGTTTTCTGTATGTTTTATAATTTTTGTTCAGCTAGTCTTAGCTGATTGGAGGGTGGCAACCTCCTACCTAATTGAAGCTCACTCCCTCCCACATTTAAATGGTTAAAAGCTCACTCCATGGCATCTCCCACTCTCAGGGGAACTTGTCTGCTTACAGTGTGATTGTGACAAATCTATTACAGAGTGCTTTTCCTGGTAATGTACAGGTAAATAAAAGCTTCAATCAGACTTAGAACTTTTGCAACTAATTTTGACAGATTTATTATAAATCATTCTTCCTGGCAATGCACAGGTTATTAAGAATCTATATTAGTGTAGGGACCTTGAAACGTGGTCTGCCGTGCAGTTGGCTCAAGGGCTGAAGTTTCAGATATTCATAAATCTAATATGTGATCAAGGGAATTGTGGTCTAGATTCAAGTAACGAGTTTATCTGGTGTGGATGTTGGATACAACTGGCCATCATGTAAATCAGATTAATAGACAGCATCTCATTGCAGATACACCAACATAACCAATCCACCACAGACACTGAGATATGCACTGGGATAGCAACAGTCACTTGTGCACATTTCAGTGCCTGTGGTGATTTGGTTATCCATCTAGACAATCCACTATTGGCTATTTGTTTATGTAATATTGTCATTTGTGCTCTCCTTATCTCCTCTTCATCTTTTTTGTCCACTTGGGAATCCTGGAAAGATCCTTTGGGTTGAGCAGCAGAAATTGGACCCCATCGTGCACCGGTATATGGGTGCATGTAAGGGTCCTCTACCACGGTACTATTACACCCCTTTTATTTATGTTTAACACTTTAGAGAGAGTGCTTTAGTATCTTCTTGCTGGTTACTGCAGTAGCAGGGATTTGTGAGTACATGCATTGCTCCTTGTAAGGCCGGTCTCAAGTTTACCATGTTTAGCTATCCAGCATTCAATTAAATGTTATATATGCCTAAAACTAGAGCTTTTAGGATCCTTTGACTTTACCTGTTGGGTTGCTTTGTTGCAGGGCTTCAGTTATTGGTCTGTTTCCTGCAGACTCATACATTGGTTTAGGTCTTTCAATGGTCATGATGGCACAGGAGCATACTCAGAGCCTGTTCTATCTATTTGCCAAATAATACTTATTGGTCTCTCTTCCGCCCTGGACATCATTCCCAATAGATTTTTATAGCACCACTTTAGAGATTCACTTCTCTTTATATACTGTACGTGCACATGTAAATGCAGGATGCAGTATGTGGGTCACACAATTAGACATGTAAGACAGAATTAGGGTTCAAATTTGACATATTAACACAGGAATATGAGTTTCCCCGTGTCAAGATATTTTTCCCCTTTTGATAGTTCTGGTTTATATATACAGTATATATATGTAGCCCTGAGGTGAATTTTCACTTTCTGGCCCCCCTCCGTGAAGGCCGTGTGGTAGCGGGTGCCGCCGGAGGCTGCGACGGACCCGCCGGCACTTCGCGAGGGTGGGGGCCAGTGCAGGGAGCAGAGCGGGACTGTGAGGCGCAGGCCGGTTGCCGGGGACGCGATCGCGTTGCCACCGGCTCGGCGGCTAGAAGAGAGTGCGCCGCCATTGCGCGTAGGTTGTCGCTGCATGTGCTGGGCGCAGTGCGTGCAGTGCGTGCAGTGTGTGTGAAGCGTGTGTGAATCCCTGCAGGCTGACAGTGTGAGCTGTGTGTCGGCTGCAGGTGAGTTAGGCTGTTAGGATTAGCCAGTTACAGATAGGACTGGGTAGCTAGGGGAAGGTGGGCAGGTTATGGTTCCACAGGCCCTAGGAGTTCTACCCAAGCCATCCCAGGTTGCGGTTCATCAGGGACAGGCCCTAGGTTAGGGTTGCTGTCACTCTAGGAGTAGTTAGTGATAGGAAGGGATAGCGGCGGTTGCTGTTCCCATGCGGTTGGTGTGGCCGTGATCCGGTTGCAGTTCCTGTGGAGCGGTGGGACCCTCGTTGGGGTCCACTGGCAGAAGTACCTGGAAAGGATCAGACGGACGTCTGACCCTTTGAGAAGAGAGTTGCGGTCCCGAGCATCGGAGTGCTCGGAAGGTATCTCTGAAGTATTATAAGTGCACCAACTGGGCCCTAGCTTAATTTAGTGACTGCGCAGTCACCCACGACCTTCCGTAGGATTGTGGGACATTGGGTGTGGGGGATCACAGGACACTGGGTGGGGAACACCAGACATTGGGCTGAGGTGATGCGGATAGAGCATCTGGTTATGTTATGTGATGTTATGTAATGAGTTATATGTGTGTGTTAAGTAAAGTGTTAGTTATTGGTTTATCGTATATGTGTGTTATTGTATTTCTTACCCAGGGCTATCTTTCCTAACGGGGGATCCTGGGTAAGTGGAGGCGCTGCACCAGGTAATGGTAAGGGTTTCCCCAGGCTCCCAACTAGCGGAGGCTCAAATCTCCTGGAGCCACAGGTGTTATGCAGTACCAGTAACCCTTTAGGAGCAGGTGTGTTGCAGGGAAAGGGACCGGTTAGACCACGAGGGGCCAATGTGAGATTGGGTGGGTCGGCCGGTTCACAAAAAGGGTTACATATATATATATATATATATATATATATATATATATATATATATATACAGTGGTTGACAAATCACCAAAAAATCTACTCGCCACACAAAAAAATCTACTCGCCACCTAGTACCAAACGTGTGCTACTTGGGCCAATATTTACTCGCCCGGGGGTTAAATCCACTCGCCCGGGGCGAGCAAATGTATAGGTTTGTCGAACACTGTATATATATATATATATATATATATATATATATATATATATATATTCATTTCAATGTATAGAGAGGATAATTCCCAGCATTAGAGGTGGAGACTCTTTAGATTATCTTTGCAGAAAAAGCTTTTTGGGATCTTTGAATTAAGTACTTGAAGTCCAGAAGGTCTGAACAAGGAGTGTAATGCGTTGGCCAAAGGGTTAAACTAAATTACCACTTAAAAAAAGTATTTTACTGTGTTTTTTTGTCATATTGGATGTAGCATTGGGCTTCTCTGTTTCACACTTTTATTAGTTTCTCTCCATTACCTTTAAATCAGTCTAAATATAATTATTTCCTCATGTATTTTGCTCCAACCTTCATTATCATTTTTCTCTTGCCAGCATTACCTGTTTCCCGATAATGATATTTGTTAAGAAAAAGGTTTCTTGGATTTTTTTTAAAATGTCATTGCGTATTAGAACATCAGGAGACCTTAATAATAGGTGGAAAAATATATTCTTATTAATATTCTTCAATTTTCTCAAATGCAGTTAAACACAGGAACTATTGATCTTTTCAAATATTCAATGATTCTCCACAAGGGCATTGGAGCCGATTCACAAATCAGTGATAAGTGATGTAATGGGCGCTAAATGCCTTTATTGTGCTGATACTGCCTGATCTGCTATTCACAAAGCAGTGATAACAGTGCAATATCGCGCTACAATGGCTTTTTAACACCCATTAACAGCCAGAGGCAAAAAAGTCGTCCGATAGGCCAAAAAAAGCCAGAAGTGCTTTTCTTTGGCCAGTAATAACTATTCACAAAGCAGTGACATGCTTATTGGTCTATAAAATCTCTCAATATTTTAGCAGCAGCAAAAGGTAATTTTAATTTTACTGGATATAGATACAATGATGGTCTTTCTCCCTCCTAATAGAGGTAAATGAGAGTTTTAATCCTAATAGAATTATATTAGTATTTTATCTGGTAGTGGTAGGACCTGTGAACAGGGTCTGCCTTGACGTGGCTCGTAGACTTGCGATGCTTTGGCCAAATGGTTCAAATAAATTACCATTTTTCAAGAGAATATATAAGTATTTTACTGTGTATTTTTGTCATATTGGATGTAGCATTGGGCTTCTCTGTTGCGAGATGCATAAAAGCAATTTTTTTTCTGGAAAGGATTTATTCCAGAAGCCAGCAGGGGTCTTTGGGTGGTACCCACGGGTGTCCGGGGACTCTGCGGGTGTCCGGGGTCCTCGGGTGAAGATGAAGATAGAAGAAAGAAGACCCCCAATTGGATTACAATTAACAGATGAAGGCAAGAAAGAAGAAAATATCTTACTGTATGTGAGGACTGTGGTTGTTGAGGATCATGGCTTCTTTTTTCGAGAGCTTCCTGAGACCCCTGGAATCGGAGGGTGAAGACATTGTAAAGTAAGAAAAACCATTGAATGTATGTTATTTTCATTTTACAGTTTTTTTAATTGTATTTTTTTATTTCAATTTTTTCATTGCCCTTTGATTGCCAACGTATTTATGTATGCCCCTTTAGGGCTATACATACATACAGTGACAAGCAATGCATTTTTTGGCAAACATTTGCTTTTAAATCTATTGTGGTTGTAATTATTTGTGGTATTTTTTTGTGTTTTGATTTTTACTTATATTATTTTTGGTGTTTTCTATTTGCTTAATAACATTTTAAAGTTTGAAATTCCTCTACTCTTGGACTTCATGTGTGGAGATGTCAAAGTTTGCTCAGAGCAGAGTGCTACGTCAACACGTTGTCTTCTGATTCATGGGCTGCAGGAAGCTGTAGACGTCAGCACCAGAACAAATGCCATGAGCCACCTGGTGGAAATCCTAAATGACTGAGAAATTGGACTTATGTGAGTACCTCAGTAAAAAGTTTAAGTGTGTTTTTAAGAGTCATAGAGCACCAAGGATTTTTCTTCCATTATGTTCTGTATAAAAAGATACCTTCTAATTCTAAGCTTAGTTGATTACAACATGGACCACTATTAGGCACTACTGTATATGAACTTTTGGATGAAGCTACTTCACTAGATTATATAAAGTAGAGAAAAGAAAGGACATTAAATCATATAAAGAAAACCACCTCATCTTAAAATACTAAATAAATAATGTAATATAATGGGCAAGGTTTCACGTGACTATATTACCTTCAGTTTAAATGTCATTGCCTTGGAAAATGTGAATTCATGGTATTTTCAAGGCAGGGTATTCTCTTGTGTGTATAATAGTAGTACTGTACATAAAAATAAAGTATTATCATAAAAGTATAATATAAATTTCTATTTGTTAATTGTTGGAGGCATACAGTATATCGTGCATGGATAATCCATAAATATATTATGTGGATGACCCTTAGGGCCTCATGCAGTAAGCAGCGGAAAGGCAATTCTCGCCACTTTCCCGCCAAAAATGGCTACCCCTATTCAGTAAGGGGCGAGAAAGTGGCGAGAATAAAAAAAAAACGCCAGTTTGGTTGGCGTTTTTTTTTTACGCCGGTGGCGAGGCGAGAAGGCACGTTCCGCCTAAAATTGAAACATTTTCCGCCACGCTGTATTCTAGTAGTGGCGAGTAGCTTAGCGGAGCTATTCGCCACTCTAGAATAGCGTTTTACTGTCGAATCAGCCACGCAAGAAAAAGTTGGCAAGTTGATGGTGAGAGGCTGCTGATGAGTGGCGGACCGGCACTTAGAAAAATTTCTGGCCTTTTTCCTGGCTGGGATTGATGCCGGGGGTCTCCGGAGCTGATACTATTAATACCAGCACCGGACCCCCCTGGCATGCATCCGAGGCAGGAAAAATGCATTTAAAGGCCACTTCATTATCTTAGCGGCTAACCGCTAAAACAATGAAGGGGTTAAACAACCGTGCCAGGTTTATTGTGGGTAGCGGGGGTGGGTGAAGGGGGTATTTGGCCCTTGTTGTTTGTTTAGGGCTTGCAGGGGGGTTGCTGCTGTACAGCTTATTTCATAACAATGGGTTCTCATCACAAGTTGTTCTTTGCCAGGTTCCACATTTTAGTTCTGTATTCAAGCAGAGCGCAGAGGCTCTAGCCGTGAGCTGCTCCGTTTATTATTTATTTATTTCTGCCAGTTTGCACATGCGCAATGGCCCCCCTTCCTGTCAGTGTAATTCACTTGCCCAGGTTCATAGACACAAGTCCTCTATTTGGGACACAGGTTGGCTGCACATAGCTCACTAACTGACCATGGGCTCCCACGACTGACAGCAGCAGTAACACCACACATTGCGAGTCAGAGTGAGTCACAGCGCGTCAGCTGTCTATTGCGAATAGCTCCGCATTATTTATTTATTTCAGGTGGTTCGCGCATGCGCAATGGCCATTTACTTGGTTTTTATGACCAATTTACTCCCTGCAGTAGCGCTTGGCTCGCGCTAGCGCAGTTACATGTTTTTGCTAACATGCGCCCTCCACTGGCTCGGCTACAAGCGACGGAAGTCTTTGTACTCAGTTACATCAACTTTTGACACACACATGCGCAGTGAGCGCAGCTTACGTGGCAGGAGTGCTACAGTGCTCTTGTTAACACCTGACAGCCTGGTTTCAATGGGTAGTTCCTGTATACAGCATGTAAGTGATTGATATATTAAATCATGTGTTGCACCTGTTTGTCTTGGTTGCTTAGGGTATATATATGTGTTTCACTGCACTCTGTTTGTTCATCACCTTGAGAAAGGTCCCGTGTGGAGGACCGAAACGTTGGTTATTATGTCACACTAAATACAAAACTTTTTTTGACAACCTTGTGGAGTGCTGCCTCTGATATTCGCTCAAACGGTATCGTATTACTTATTTGATTTATATAGGATTTGCACCCACCTTTATCTACCTGACGGAGTGCCTTGTTCTCATTCATTCACTATATATATATTACACCAACAACACCTATACCCCCCTAACATACAGTATAGTAATGGGCACAATGACTATTATCCACAAATGGATAATAGTGCATGTGTCCATTTGAAATACATACAGAACAATAAATACATTAAATACATGTAGCACTCACCCATGTCCGGCAGCCACGATGAAGGCCATCCTCATCTTCATCCTGCCCATGCCCCATCCGCTTCTGCAAAACAGACACAAGAATTAAAACATCCAATGTAATGTCCCCTAACCCCTTAATCACTATAGCGGTTATTAACCGCTACAGTCATTAAGGGGTTAACCCACCCTCACCCACATACCCTACCCTACTACCCCCCCCACCCCCTGAGGCCTAAACACCCTCACCCACTACCCACAAGGGAGTCCTACCACATACCTTTGGGGCCAATACCCCCTCCCCCCACCCCACCACATACAGTACAATAATGTGCCAAATAACTATTATCCACATAGGGATAATACATTATTTGGCCATTATTAAACACATTAACTTGCATAGTAAATTAAAGAAAATTCTACTAACCTCTTCAATAAGAAGGCCCCCAGTCGCCAGCATCATCCTTGTGGTCCGTTGCCAAAATAATACATAGCGAATACATTGCAATGACATTAACATATCAATGAACCCCTTAATCACCTTATCGGGTACTAACCGCAAAGGTAATTAAGGGGTTAAGCGTTCCTGGCAATGCCAATACCACTGATCCATAACATCCTCAATGAAATAAAATGCTATTTCCTAAACAAATCTAATGTAATCATTCAATCTAAAGCCTCAAATGCCACTTAAAACATTGCATTTACATTGTATACATGCTGCGTAAAATGTAAGCTACATGTAGACGCTGCAAATCAATGTTAACAATACAATATTCCAAATAAAATAGCATTACATCAAAAGAACTATACAATGTAATCCAATAAAGTCACCATCAATCAATTAGCATACATTAATTACATCCCCAAACAATTAAAATAGCATCCATACCAATTACACAATTAACTATAGCAACCGTTACAGAGAACAAGTTACCATCTTACAAAATAGGACACCAACAATTACAATATACTAAATCAAGCCTCACATGACCTAAAGTACAGCATAGAAGTCCAAAAATTACATCTATCTAATTATAAAATACATTTAACACGTATCTATGCATAGCAGCATAGCCAATATCATTTACAATAGTGCAAAGAGAGCTTTTACAACACTATCATTTCTTACCCTGTATGAATGTATCTCTCTAGACATACATACATACATACATACATACAGTGGCAAGAAATGATGTACAATAAAAAAAATAAACCCATGAAAAAAGCAAAAAAAACCACAGTTACATTAAATACATTTCTTAATTAAACTTACCATTACTTGACCCACTCACCGACTCCCGTTGATCAGCTTACTCACGAACCAATCCACGAACAGGAACCCATAAAATAATAAACCAGAAAATAATAAACATTAAAATAATAAAACACGACAATCCAGGGGTCTTCTCCTTCTAATCCACCTTCATCTGTAATCTTCTACCTTCTTCCGGGGTCTTCTTCCCGGCTGCTGCCACGCCCTGGTCTTCTTTCTTCTCCGGAGGTCCTTCCTCCTCGGCGGCTGGCTTCAAAATGAGACGACATAGGCTTTTAAAGGCCTATGACGTCACATTTTCGTCATGGTTCCCACTGCCCTGATTGTGTTTTGGCCCATGTGTTTTGGCCGATGTAAAAAAAAATGATGACGTCACTTAAAGCAATGAAAGCACAGCCAATCAGAATGGCTTTGCTTCAATTGCCTTTAAGATGACGTCATTAAAAGAAACATGGCCGGCCTCACATGGTACAGCAGCCAATCAGAGTGTGGGAAGTCTATCCCAACTCTGATTGGCTCTAGTACCATGTGACAGGCTTTCAATTTTAAATGTTTGGGGATGTAATTTATGTATGTTAATTGATTGATGGTGACTTTATTGGATTACATTGTATACTTCTTTTGATGTAATGCTATTTTATTTGGAATATTGTATTGTTAACATTGATTTGCAGCGTCTACATGTAGCTTACATTTAATGCAGCATGTATACAATGTAAATGCAATGTTTTAAGTGGCATTTGAGGCTTTGGATTGGCATTTGATGCTTTAGATTGGATGATTACATTAGATTTGTTTAGGAAATTGCTTTTGATTTCATTGAGGATGTTATGGATCAGTGGTATTGGCATTGCCAGGATGGCTTAACCCCTTAATTACCTCTGCGGTTAGTACCCGATAAGGCGATGAAGGGGTTCATTGATATGTGAATGTGATTGCAATGTACACTGGCGACACAGTTTATTACACTGCGGCCAGATCCGCAAGCCGGGAGATTTCCCGGCTTGCTAGTGGCCGCCCCTCGGCGTGCCGCGCGTCATAGACGCGCGGTCACGCGTCTTCGGGAGCGTGCGCCCCCTGCACGCGCGTCCAGGGGCTCCCCGAGGGAGCCCTGGTGTCCCGCGATCGCGGGACAGCGGCAGGGGGTTCCGGGGGACCCGGCGGACCCGGCAGCGGTAGGGAGAGCGCCCCGATCGGAGGGCGCTCTTCCGCTGCTTCGGCGCGCGCCCGTCACTCTCGGGCGCGCGCCAGGCTACTGCTGCGGCACAGAACGGGCAAATGCTCGAATAAACTGTGCCGCAGCAGTATTGGCTATGTATTATTTTGGTAACGGACCACAAGGATGATGCTGGCGACGGGGCCTTCTTATTGAAGAGGTTAGTAGAATTTTCTTTATTTTACTATGGTATTTAATGTGTTTAATAATGGCCAAATAATGTATTATCCCTATGTGGATAATAGTTTTTTGGCACATTAATGTACTGTATGTGTTGGGGTGGGGGGAGGGGGTATTGGCCCCAAGGGTATGTGGGTAGGCCTCCCTTGTGGGTAGTGGGTGAGGGTGGTTAGGCCTCATGGGGTGGGGGGGTAGTGGGGGAGCATAGTGGGTGATGGTGGGTTAACCCCTTAATGACTGTAGTGGTTAATAACCACTATGGTGATTAAGGGGTTAGGGGACATTACATTGGATGTTTTCATTCTTGTGTCTGTTTTGCAGAAGCGGATGGGGCCTTAGCAGGATGAAGATGAGGATGGCCTTCCTCGTGGCTGCCGGACATGGGTGAGTGCTACATGTATTTAATGTATTTATTGTTCTGTATGTATATTAAATGGACAACTGCACTATTATCCATTTGTGGATAATAGTAATGTTGCCCATTACTGTATTGTATGTTGTGTATTGCTATGTTTATTGGGGGCAATTGTCCCCAATATACATACTATTATGCGTTAACCCCTTCATTGCCTTAGCGGCTATCCGCTATGGTAATGAAGCAGCATTTATGTATTTTAATAATATTGTGCGGGAGCAGGGGGTCCCCTGAGCTGAACCGCATTGATTTGTGGCTCAGAGATCCCCTGCTTCCCGAGTTACAGGCCCCGGTTTGGGGCATCGGTTACAGTGTCGACGCCATGTTTATTGCGGGCATGTAGCGTATGGGACGCCATAAACATGGCGGCGACACTGCCCACCCGATCATACATACCGGGGCCTGTAACTCGGGAAGAAGGGGGTCCCTGGTCCACAAAGCTATGCGGTTCAGCTCAGGGGACCCCCTGCTCACTGTACAGTATTATTAAAAAAATACTCATGCTGCTTCGCTACCATAGCAGATAGCCGCAAAGGTAAGGAACGAGTCTTTATTAATATGTGTGTTTTACTCATAGTGTAGATGTGCAGAGGGTCTCCGGAGCTGAACCGCTTTGGTTTTAGGTCCGGGGACCCCCTGCTTCCCGAGATACAGGCCCCTTTAGGGGGTGCCGGAATCCCTCTGCTTTGTTTACATTCCGCGGTCACGTGATCGGGACCTTTAAATTCAGAGCGATACCGGCACCCCATAAAGGGGCCTGTATCTCAGGAAGCAGGGGGTCCCCGGACCTGAAACCAATGCGGTTAAGCTCCGGAGACCCCCTGCACATGTACACTATGAATAAAAATGGTTTTAAAAATAATTTTTAATGTGCCGATGTTTGCGCCGAGAGAGCAGCGGATCTCTCTCTGCTGCAAACACAACTCGGCAGAGGACGGCTTCTCTGCAGTTTCTCGCCAGGCAGCCGTCTCACCACTGGTTACTAGCCATTTTATCAAATGGTGGTGGCTAATTCTTTCGCTAGGGATTCGCCCCTTACAGCATACAGCCAGTTTAACACGCCAACAACATGGCTAATTGCTAAACTGGCTAATGCATTTTTCCGCTGCCTACTGCATGAGGCCCTTAATCTTCAATAGAGATTTTTGAACTTTTGAACTTTGTGTAATTGATTTGTCACAAATGTGCCAACATTTTTGACTTGTCAAAAATGTAACTTTTGAAAAGTTTGCCAGGTAAAAGTGTTTCACTCTGAAATATGGGTTTATAAAGAGAAAATAGAAAAGAAAGACACGTGCAGAAGAAGAAAGAATGACACTGAGTTGTTACCTTCACTGATGCCAGTGTGTTTACCTAAAATAGATAACAATGGGTAGTACTTTAATATTTTCCCTATAATGTATTTTGGCTAATAGGTCTAAATAATAGATTGTCATTATAAATCATAATTGCAAAGACTGCATTATTTCAACTGTATGTTTAATGTGATCTCATAAATAGACAATATTTCTTATATATTCTTGGCACACAAAAAAATTATGATGAGAAAAAAAGTGACAAAAACCCCATACAGTATTCTTTCACTATGTGATTTTCAGGTTTACAGTGACATCTTGTGGCAAATTGACAAACAATCAGTCACTAAAATGCTGGAGATTCAGCATTTCATATTTATAATTAAAAATAAAAATATAGATACCAGTGTACTTAGATTATATATTTTTAAATGTGCATGTCAAAATGTATGTGCTAAAAAGTAATACAAACCTGCATACAATATGTATTGTACATAGCATAGAATTTAAATTAAAATATAATGGTGAATATTTCTTGTTTCTAACAAATGTTAGAAAATATAAATTATTAGTATAATATTTTTTATAATAGCCATACTGTGAAATTAAAACATTTTGTTAACCTACTGTACAGATGTGCCCAGACTGTTACAGTTTTTCATGCAGCGAAAAGCAAAGGGTAAATCCCCAGGATTTACGTTGCATTTATTTTGCGTCGCATCAGCTGCTATGGAGCCATGGTCGCAAAGCTGGAGTTTAGCGGTAGTCGTAGTACTCTGCAGAAACGATAGTAGGTGCTAGTGTGCTAGTGTGTGTCTAGTCTAAATGCAATTTAACCAACCCCTTATTCCCATTCATTTCAACGTAACCATATTCACTTTTTCCCATACAAAAAAATCTAAAGTATTTTAAAGTTTGATTTTTGTTTTGTTAGAGTCAATTTCAGTTTAAGAAATACTTTGTTCTTCTTCAATCTTATTACAATAATGAAATCTTCAATCATTAAAAATGTAACTGTCTTGAAATATGTGGTCTGGTTATTATAATATTGTAGTTGAAAAATAGAAACAATTACACTGAGACAGAGACTTCTTGAATAAAAGGTTTAAATTACAGTTGATACCTTTGCCACTTTTAATTCCCGCTGGCATCTGTGCTTGCTTATAGGAACGGCCGCATCTATGAAATTAGAAGCATGATAGAGGGGGGAGGGTATTGCATGACATCTTTGTCTATTGCAGACATTGAATGCAATGAGTGCAAAAGAATAAGTGAGGTGCTCCTTTAAGAGGACAATAAAGTGATATTAAAAATATACAATTAAACTTATGAAGGTGCTCATGTGTATAAAGATATAGTGATAAAACATAATGTAAACAGTGAACGTCGCAGCTCAACCCTTTAAAGAGAAGGTCCAAATTCTCCTGACGTTGATTGTAGAAAGTAGCTTTTGGGGAGTGCAGATTTCACCATATGTGGAAAAAATAATAATAATATAGTGTAGTAATTTCTACATAAATGACAACTAGGTATTCATAGAAATGGGGACTCACACTTACTATCCACGCATCTATAGTTTTATGTGTCTATGCACATAGTGCAAATGTAAGTGCAATACTGATTGTTTAAATATATATTTATTGAACATGCAATGTTGCACTAAGAGTGTCATCTCTGTCACACCGTGGGAAATCTTGCTGAGATCAGTTGCCTTCTACTAGTGGGAAGAATCTAGACCACATTGATACACCCACTGCTGATACCAAATTGGGAAAGTGTGAGTCCCCATTTCTATGAATACCTACTTGAATGCAATGGCAAGTTCAGTCAGTATTTTGGTCAAAACCCAAATCACTTAAATCAGAACTGAATAAATGTAAATATTACACAAACAAATGTTTTTTAAAGTAGTTATTTAATAAAAGAAAGTTAAAAAAAAAACCTAGTTATTTATTTATACCAAGCTATATTTGTGCCTACCAAAAGCATGTAGCAGATTTGGATAATAGTAAGTTTGCCCATTATTATACTATATGTATTGAGGGGGTTGTTGGGGGTAGAGGAGGTGGGTAGTAGGGTTGTTGTGTTTTTTAATGTTTCTTGGGGGTAGTGGAATTGGATGAACGGGGAAGGTGCCCTAAGGGTGGGTGTTTAGGCATCTCAGGTGGATAGTGGGCTTGGTCAACCCCTTCATTACGATAGTTGTTATCACCACTATGGTAGTGAAGAGGTTAACTCCTCCTGTAACTATCCCGGCAGGCCTAACCACCCACACCGTGGGGCAACTACCCCCTTCATTCACCCCCTCCTCCCCCAATAAAAAGGGTATGCAGGTTTAACCCGTTCATTGCCTTAGAAGCTAGCCGCTAAGGTAATTAAGCTGTTTTTATTTAAATTTGAATACCAGTGTGCTTCTTGAGTTACAGGCTCTGGTATGGGGTGCTGGTATCCCCATACAATGTTTAAATCTCCCACATCACATTTAAATTTATAGGAGATACTGGCACCCCATATTGGGGCCTGTATCTCAGGAAACAGGGGGTCCCCGGACCTGAAATTAATGCGGTTCAGCTCCAAAGACCCCCTGCTCCCGCACACTAGTATTAACATTTTAATTAAAACACTGCAATCGCCTATGAGAGCTGTGCAGGGAGAGGTGGTTCTCTGTGCATTTCTCTATGCAGCTCCGATTATGTGAAGATCACAGGGGCAGAATTTAGGAAAAAGCTTTACTCACATTGTTGCTCGCCAAGCGGTATTAGCATTTTCCTACAGTTGTGTCCTCCTGGTCTCTCCTGGAAAATCTGTTCTAATGGCCCATCGGATTAACACAGTGGGGGTCCCTTCAGTCTATTCAAATAGCAGGGGACCCTGCTGTGTTAATCTGATGGGCCATTAGTCTGGCTGCAGAAATATCACAGAAATAATGCAGCGTTTCTGTGAGATACCCGCAGATTTTCTTAGGCTAGCAGGTGAGAACAGGAAGACACATCTGTACCTCACGGTTTGAGATGGTTTCAGATTATTTCTGAATATTGTGATAACACAAATGACAAACCGTTCAGTGGGAACATGCCACATCGTTCGAGATGGCTTCAAAGTTATTGAAGCTACTAGAATAGGCCCCTATAACTTTTTAGGGTTTTAACCAAGTTAAACGTGACATGATTTTGAGGCACTTGCACTGTCTCCTTTTTCTTTGGGTGCTGAGAAACATTATTTTCAGTCCAAACCTGTAACATCTGTACATGTACTGTAGGACAAACCACATTTTGGCACTTATACTGCAAATTAAGACATTTCTGTTTAGTAAATAAGTGTACAAAAAGACCAATTTAAAATGAGATATTCCTGTGCAAATTTTTCACAAAACCCTGTTTGCAATGCCTAGTACATAGGCTCATTGATATTTATTATAGGCTAATATTGTTAAATTGAGGGCATTATTGAAATCCCTGCTCTCTGATTGGTTAAAATTCCAGGCATTATTCATACAGTAATGCACGGAATTTTGGGCAGTTTGCAAGTTTTTATTTCTAGCCAATCAGCTTTTCCTTTGTCAGAACAGCTCTGACACAGGGCAGGGGCTTGGACAGGAGGCTTTGACTTCTCCCACTCCCTCTGTGCACAAGCTCCACGACTGAGCAGTGTGTGTTTGTGTGTGTGTGTTGTTGTGTTGTACAGTATGTGTGTGTAGCAGCAGAGTTTGGGTGTAGCCATAGAGTTTGTGTGTAGCGTAAGTTTGTGTGTGTGTGTGTGTGTGTGTGTGTGTGTGGAGCTGTTGTGTTGTATGTGTAAAGCTGCTGTGTGTGTGTAGAGCTGGAGTGTGTTGTGTGTGGAGCTGTTGTGAATGAGTGTGTGTAGAGCCGCAATGTGTTGTGTGTGTGGAGATGTTGTGTTGTGTGTGTAGAGCTGCTGTGTGTGGAGCTGTTGTGTGTGTGTGTAGAGCTGCAGGGTGTGTGTTTGTGTGTGTGTGTGGACCTGCAGTGTGTATGTGTAGAACTGCAG